>NC_056688.1:72297252-72567252 GCF_018350215.1 Panthera leo
AGGATTTGACCCTCAAGACCTCTGGGGGTCTTTCTGGCTCTGGAAATCTGTGCAATCTTACAGTCTCATTGTCTATGTGTGAAGGCTTTTCTTTCAATATGGTGCCATTTTTTCTTGGTTAGTGGCAAGTCCAGTCTAAAGTATCTTTTTTGCTGCCTGGCCACCACTTCTTTCTAAAGAGCACTGCATGGGGCCTTATGCTTTTTGAACTCAGGAGCAGTCATTAAGCATAGGTATTAGGACAGAAAGATTTCAAAAAGCCTGTACACAACCAGCTTGGTCAACCAGTAAGTGAATATATTTCTATACATATATACCACATGATTACCCACATGTTATCTTTTCTTTATCACTTTCAAGTGTTGCTCATTTAGCTGATTTCCTCTCTAGGCTATTACCTTAAGAGGTCAATAACTTGCTTAGCTTGCTTGCCTAAGAGAGTACCTAAAGCATGTAGGATATGCTTGTTAAAATATTTTTTTTATGAATGAATGAATGGGTGAGAGATACAAGTATAAGGGTATGGAGAGAAATGATGTTTATTGAGTACTTACTGTGTAGCAGATATTGTGCTAGGTGGCTGGATTATGTTACTTCATTTAATCCTTATAATATGGGAGGTATCATTATCTCCATTTCACTGATGAGGAGACTGAGGTGCAGGGGAAGTTATCTCAAGGTCTCATAGCTCTTTTTTTTTTTTCTGGTCACAGAGCTCTGTTAACTGAAGGGGTCTTGAGGAACCAAGAAGCACTACTTTCTGACAGAAAACATGTCAAAGAGCATCTAGCTGCTGAAAGGTTGTTCCAATACATGGTGGCAAATCATCACCTAATGATACAGTCATCTTCCTGTTTCATAGTAAAGTATATCTGTGTTTGGTAATAGTGTTTTATAATCAGGAGATGTGGCAGAGGTGGATCTAAAGTCAGGAATGGTATGGTTGGACATAGATTAATTATGTATGACTATTTTGCTCTGCGACTAAGAAATGTCTCTTTATTAAAATGATTAAGAAATGCCTCTTTACCAACAGGACTGATAAATGGACGGGGAAGAGAAGGTCTTCCACCCAAATTAGTCATATCCAGGCCTCCACTATCTCAACAAAGCTTCTCGCTCTCTCTTGGTTGTGTTACATCTAAGCCAATGATTTAACTATGCATTATTCAGAGACTGCCCCTTGGGCGCTGGAGCAAACACTTGCTTGGAGGCGAAGAAAATGTTCTGAGCAGGTAAACAGCCACACTGCAGAGAGGGGTGTTTTTTTGTAAGGGGGCTAAGGAACTCCTAAACTCTGGACGGCAATCCCAGTATAGTGAGGACTACTTGGAGCACGTGCTTCAATCCATTTACTGACAGTGAGTATTTCTCCTGCCTTTTTTTTTTTTTTAATTTATTTGCTTTTTTTCTTTTTAAGCAGACCAAGTGATACTCCACTGAGAATGCAATGCTAAACCACTTTTCCTTGAGAGTTTTTAAACTGGGCCTCTGAGAAGGAGTTCGATACAATTCAATGACTGAAGTAATACCTTTGTCCATTTGAGCATTAAATGGCCCGTTGAAATACAGCTTAGTTAGAGGGAATTTCAGAAAATAGTACCTTCTAATTTTTTTTTTAATTTCTCTCCCAGCTGATGAGAGCAGAGCTTGGAAAATGCAGCTCAATCACTTTCCACAGCCTCTCAGGTCAGCCTCTCACCAGTGTTAATTAAATATAACCCCCTTAGAATACGAGAGGTTAAGTGAGAGCAATGCTGTGTTCTTCTCCAATATACTACTGTGAACACAAATGGCCATAATCTGTTTATAAGAAGGCTTCCTTGAGCACAGAGGTCTCACTAATGAAAAACTATAAGAGGAAAAGCTACATAATATGTCAACTGTTCATCACAAAGTATATTTTAAACTACCTGTTTCTATACCCATTGTGTTTAAATAACACATATCATAAAGGAAATTGGTGTAACAGATGGTTTCGGCTCTGGGTAGCAAATGGAGACCAGTTTTCAATGTGATAAAGTAAAACTGTAAAAGCCAGCACATATTTCAGTACTTAAAAGTCTTCCTTCCCCTCAAGTTAGAAAAATTTCCCCCAATAGCTGCAAGTATTAGTGTATTTTCTCTTTTTAGCAGATGCTGTATCTTCTGTAGCACAACTTGACCAGACTCTAAAACTGGAAAATTGCTGAAATAATGGTTCTATACCAGCTATTTTCAATTAGAAGTCTTTTTAAGCTATTGGGTTTACAGTTCCATACACTGTCCAGAGCTATTTGTAAACTAAATCACTTAAAATAAAGCTCTTTAATACTCTGTAATTAGTCTTGTCTCTCTGAACATGACTTTACTGTAAAGGCTCCTTCCTGACTCTCCTATTGTCCCAAGATTGCTGAGAAGAAAGCAGCCAAGCGATAATTCAACATTATTGCTGCTTCAGTGCACTAATCGCTTAAAGAGCAGCAAAGACTCTGTGCTCTCTGCCCCACAGCCCCAGCAGCCTCCTGGCCTGAGGCAGGCATCCCGACCCAGCCATGGCCAGATGTCAAGAGGAATCCCCAGCTCCTGATGCAGCAGGCGCTCCATTCCAGTATGGTCAAACATCTGCTTCCTCTGCTGGCATGCAACCTGCTGAACATGCTCAGAGGGCAGCACAGGCTAGGGATGGGCAAGGACACACTCCCCAGCTACTCCTGGAGACTCATCAAAACTTTGAAATTATAAGACAGCCCCAGAAACTCTCAGAAGAATAGAGCTATGGCATTCAGGAAAAACATTCTAAGCATTTTCCTCAAAAGAAAACTACAAAATAAGGTAACTCAGATTTCATGATAGGTCTTCTTATCCTTGTTAAATTCTGTTAGGTTTGAAGTTTCTTCTGGCCACCTAACTGGAAATTTGGAAACTACATGAACTCTCTGGGATTCTGAGAATGTCATGTTGACTTTGAAATTTTCCCCTTTTGTAATTTAATTAAATTACATTTAATTCACTTGAATATTGTAAGAGGGGAATAAGTTATGCAAGAAAGCTTCTAAATGACTGTGCTTCCTACATATCGGTCAGCAGAGTTTAAAGCAAAGAATCCTGGTCAAAACACACTTAAACCATCTATTATGGTCCTATTTTGTTTAATAGATGAGTAATCTGGTTCAAGTTACTTGATCCATTGAAACTTCACTTTCTTCTTCTAAACTATGGGGATAATATTAAAGCACACTTATTATAAAACCTAAATATATAATTAATAATTATATAATATATAATAATATAGTATATAACATACAATTAAACTATAAAAAATACAATATGTATTATATGTGTGTTTGTATGTGTGTATCTATATACATATAAATAATATCCATACTATTCTTATATCTGTTTTGTTTTGTTTTTAGAAAGAAATTCAGGTTTCCTTTGTTAACATCCAATTCACACATCAAATACAGGTTTCCTGCCAAGAATGAGTCCACTCATCCTATGGGATCTCCATAAATAGCATCCATAAAAACTAACGAACATTCCCAGGTCCTCACCAAATTTCATACTTACTTCACTCTGAAAGACAGACTTATTTATATACTATTATAATCAGAAATAATATTCCTTTACTGAAAGTCAGAGTATATGGTGTGCTTAATACAATTGAAAAGATGAGCTTGAGGAGAATTGTGAGTGTTCTAGCCAGAAGTGACTGCTGGAATAAAATTCTTAGTCTTGAAGACCAAAGCGAAGCTGAGGATAAACAATCGAGTAAGTCTGTTTTTAAAAATCTGCCCATCCAGGTTCAGATGTATAGGTAGACACATAAGAAGGGTATTTCCATTAAGACAAGTAAGATTTGCAATCCTAACTCTTTATCATACATTTCTTTCTGCATTTTCTCTTTCCCCACTAGAATGTAAACTCCGTGAGAGCAAGGACTTTGTTTTATTCACTGCTATTTCCTCAATATATAAAACAGGTTTTCTCAAACTCAGCACTAGTGATATTTTAGACCAGATAATTTTTGTTGGTTGGGGTGGGGGGCTTTCCCCTCCACTGTAGGATATTCAGCAGCATCCCTAAAGGCTTTACCCACTAGATGCCAGTAGTATCTCCACCCTCATCCCCAAGTCATAACAAATAATACTGTGTCCAGACATTGTCAACTGAACCCTAGGGGGCAACATTGCCTCCCACTGAGGGTCACTGGTCTAGAATAATACTTGGCATGTAATAGGCACTGAGTAATTATTTGTTGAATAGTTGAATGATTAAATTTGTTATGTTTGAATTTTCATACAAACTTTTCCAAATTTCCTGAGCATGATCATTCATAAGCTCCCCTTAGATTTTGATACAATAACACATTGAAACAGTCATAATCAAAGCAATAGTGTCATTTTGAGTAGTAAGAATTAAAAGAGAAAAGCTGTAATACTTCATTCTTACTTTAATTTAAATGAGTAAATGAATTAGAATGAGAATTTGATAAATATCCCCAAAGTGGATATTCTAGATTAAAAACAACTCTATTTCAAATGGGCTTTGAATGAATACTGTATGTTTGCATTTTGTAGAATTTGAGATAGTCAACACATGTACACATTTTAAGCAATAACATTTTTATGCATATCAATCATTTATTTATTTTTGTTTTAGTTCATACTGCTCAAGGTCAATAGCATTAGGGACATTACTGATAAGGTACCCAAGGATCATAGTCTAGATTAATTTATATATTACGACATCAAAGTTTGGTTACATGTATCATAGCTGGTGATATAAGAGAAATATGCAATGAGGAATGAACTCAGTGCAGTTTCCTGGAATTAAAGAATTCTGATTTAAGTCCTAAGTTTACCAAATGACCAAAAGGAAGGAGGTCTTGGGAAATTTATTTGGCTCTATTTTGCCTCCATTTTTTAGTGTATAAAAAGGAAATGCAAATACTTGGCCAACCCCACATTTAATAATTATAAATATAAAGATATTGGTATTTATAAAACTAAAAAAAAAAAAAAAGCTAAATTAATTCCTCTCAGTCTGACTCAAGATGACCCTACTGATGTCATCAATTATAAGGGAACAATGAAAAATTGAATATACAATGATTTTTTTAATCTACACAGCAACCAGTAGAGTAACAGTAGATTTTTGGGTTTATTTATATTTAGGAAAGAATCCACTATTAGTGCCATTTAGGCTTGGAAGTTTGTGTGTAGGTAGGTAAGAGAATCCAGTTAATATCCTAATCCTAATAATCTAGAACAGTCAAAATAAAGCACGATTGTTTCAAATCAGTGTAGAGAGCTTAAATTGTTATAAACTTCCGTGAACTTACAGTTTAGATGGATTTGCACAAATATACATATCTGTAGCATATGACCTTTTCTACAAATAAAAGATAAAGGAAAATTGGCAGAGTAGTATTAACTATGTGCCAGCTCTAGTGGTCAGTTTTGTCCGTCCACTGGGGCATGTCTGTTAGGGGAATCCATCCAACTGTAGCTTCTCAATCTCTTTTAATTAAAATATCATTAAAATATTTTTGGATTGGAAGAATTAATATTGTTAAAATACCCACACTACCCAAAGCAACCTACAGATTCAATGCAATCCCTATCAAAATCCTAACGGCATTTTTTACAAAAACAGAAAAAAAAAAAACCCTAAAATTCATATGTAACCACAAAAGACCCTGAATAGCCACAGCAATCTTCAACAAGAATGAAGTTGGAACTATCACGCTTCCTAATTTCAAAACATATAGTTTTTCAATAAATGGTATTGGGAAAACTGAATATCCACATGCAAAATAATTAAATTGGATCTCTATCTTAAACTATACATAAGAATTAACTTGAAATGGATTAAAGACTGAAATGTAACACTTGAAATCAAAATCTCGAAGAGGTATCTTCATTCCCATGTTCACTGAAGCATTATTCACAATAGCCAAGGTATGGAAGCAACCTAAATGCCCATTGGTGGATGACTAGATAGAGAAAATGTGGTATATACATAAAATGGAATATTATTTAGCCTTAAGAAAGGAGGAAATCCTGCCATTTGTGATGGTGTGGATGAACTTGTAGGACATTATGCTAAATTAAATACACCAGACACAGAACGACAAATACTGTGTAATATGACTTACATGAGGAATCTAAAATAGTCTGACTCACAGAGGTAGAGAATAGAATGGGGTTGAAAGGAGTGGGGGAAGAGGGAATGGGAGGTATTAGTCAAAGAGCACAAAGTGTCAGTTAGAGATCTACTATATAGCATAGAGCATATGGTTCAGAATTCTGTACTGTATACTTAAAAACTTACTATGATGGTAGATCTTATGTCATATGTTCCTATCACACAAGGTAATAATAATGATAATAATAATAATAATAATAATAATAATAATAATAGTGGGTGATGAATATGTTTATGGCATAGTTTGTGATATGGTTTCATGGATGTGTACTTATCTCCAAACTCATCCAATTGTATGTAATAAATATGTGCAGCTTTTTGTATGCCAATCATACCTCAATAAGGTGATTTTTAAAAACAATTTTGTCCTGCTCAGTCTGTTCTGTTACCTGACATGTCAAAATATTTCACCACATCTTTTTCTGATTTAAATTTCCTAAATGTTGCATATCCTGACTTATTCTATGATTGGAAACTGGAGTGAAGCATTTCTGAAAACACTAGAATGTTTTGCTTTCAAACCTCCCAATGTATCCTGAATCACACCATCTTTCTGATTTCCCAGGTAGCCCCTTATAACATACACACATACAGATACATAATACATGATACCAACCAAACAATACTTTGAAACTCCAGTTTGGTAAAAAGTAAAAAGAGGAATAAAAATACCTGTCACTATTTTAGAAACCATTGCATCTTACAAGCCGTCTATTTAAATACAAGTATTCACACACTGGGAGCTCCCTGTTGAGTAGATTAATTAGTGAGGCTGGAGCTAAATGCATGTTGGTAGAAATCTTACATTAAGAGAGATAGAGAACTGCACTAATTTTCTAATTCCAAGGTTCTGGGCTCCTGGTAAACCATCTCTGTGAGCACACCTGAGCATCCCATCAATCACATAACTTAAACACAGTGATTAACAGGGCTTGGATGTGAGAAGAGCCATACTTTCTCAACTTTCAGGCATCACCTTAAAACCTACTGAAAATCACATTTCTAAAAGAAAATCCAGTTTGCCCAATGTTTCAATGTGTGGGTAGGTATAAACTTACTCTGTTTCACTGAATATAAGTTCAACTTCAAAACACTAGGAAATGTCTTCATATTTTGCACCTTCTTTTTTTAAAGCTTTTTTATTTTTGAGAAAGAGGGAGGAGGAGCAGAGAGAGAAGGATAGAGAGAATCCCAAGCAGGCTCCACGCTGTCAGCACAGAGCCCAACGTGGGGCTGGATCTCAGAACCATGAGATCATGACCTGAGCGAAATCAAGAGTCAGACGCTTAACCAAATGAGCCACCCAGACACCCTGCACCCTTCTTTGACCTGCCTATATTTCTTTAACCCCCGTCAAGATTCACTTGATACCTGGTGTTTTTGAAGAGCATACCTAAAAATAAAAATCTGTTTATGTGAAATAGGGCCTCACTAAAAACAGGGCACCTGACTGAACATATCCAAGAAAAATGTTTTCAGAGCAACTTGGGTCCCAGATAGCAACCAAAGATGATATTCATTAATTCATTCATTTCACCAAATGCTATGCCAGGCAATATTGGGGATTCAACAGTAAACAAAAGAGACCAAATCCCTGAATGCAGTGACTTACATTCTAGTAGATTGGAGCTGCCCCTCAGAAGTACTTCAGGCAGCAAAGGTGGAATAAAATTGCTTATTGGAATGTTGGAAAGTGTTTTCCTATTTTGCTGATTTTTTTTTTTTTTTGGAAATCTAATACATGACACCTTATCCCACTTACTATTCACAACAAACCTGAAAAATGATTATTATCCCCCTTTTACAAAAAAAAAAAAGCAATTAGAGAACAGTATAGGACAACATAGCAAGTAACAGTGGAAACTCTTTCAAGATTCTGATTCCAAAGCCGAGTTCATTCCATTAGTCCACAGCTCATCTACTCCCAGTTGTAATGGTATTCCCGAGTTCCATCACACTCTTAAGTCAAAGGGGGTGAGGGCAGGCTGATTAAGAGAAAAGCAAGCATTTCCCCTCAAAGCACAACTCCATGGTTGGCATCCTCAAAACAAGCTTTGAATCAGTGCATTCCTTTTTCTCCACTGGGTAGCTAGTAATAGGTCACTCTAATCAACTCTTTATTCAACTCTCTATTAGAAGTCACAACCTCCCAAGCTTACCCAGAAAAACTAACTCACCCTCTTGTTTCTCTAAAGCACTGAGGCATGTTTACAACTGCAAACAAGAAAATAGGGTATGAGCCAGAGAAGAGCATCTGAATACAGTATCATAAAGATTCAGGCTGGAACTGAAATAGAATTAGAGCATTCTCAAGGTTGATGGGTACTTCTTCACGTTCCATTTGTAGCATGAAAATTGACAATATCATTTAAATAAAATATGTGTTTGCATTTACTTCTGCAAAAACTTCAATTGTTCTCCTCCATCTTTGCAAACTTGGCAAGACTTTAATAGTTTCATTTAAGAGTAACTTACGATTTATAGGTTTTCCTAGTGTTTTAAGGCTCTAATTATACTCCTTTCCTCAAATCTCCCCGAAAGTACACATAATGCTCATCAAATAAAAGTGAAGATGTACTTATATTGATATTTTTCAAATTTTCATATTTAATTCCTTTCATTTTAGGCTACTACCCATACTATCATTATAAGAATTTGTCTGTTAAAATATGTTCCAACTAAAGCTTGGTAGGCTTTGAATGCTCGATAAAAATCATTCTCTGAGGCTAATGAAGACAGAAACTCTGCCTGTAACAATATTAAGTTTGTTTTCACTGGTGATTCACAGAAGTGAGCAATCTGTCAGTAATACATTGAGTGAAATTACTTGTCTTGTAGGAATAACTGCTGACAGTCACTTTATCTCAGGGCTGACCCAAACATATCCCTGCTGACAAACAAATTACTATGTCTAACTTTGAAAAGGTAACTAGCTTGTTTTTAATTTTGATTGGTCTTTCAGAATACCCTATACATATACTCAGTCCCATCCTTCATTGTATTAAAAAAAAAAAGCCACAAAAAGTGTTTTGGGGGGACAGGTGTGAATTAATGAGAAAGAAAAAAAAAGAAAGGAAAGAAAAACTCCATCATTTGGCACTAAGAAAAAGAACTGTGATTGCTTCTTTCCAAGACCATTATGCAGATAAAACTGGTAAGTGCGTCTACCCAACATTAAGACTGGCAGGGCCGCCAGTGACTGACTGGGTGAGTGAACACATTACTGAGACAGTATTGTAGGAATTAATTTTCTTCAATAAAGTGATTTTTAAGGCTCATATATTTCACAATCTAAACATATGTCACTGTTTCATAAACAAAATAAATGGATTAAAATAATACATTACCAATATGCTGACATGTGGAGATATTTTAATTAGAAATTCTTAAGCTGTGTGATATTTAACTGCTGTATTTGCTAAAGAGAAGCATGCATCATTTAATAAGAAGGCACGAGACAGGTGTATCACTTTGCACGATATGGTAGGGATTGTATTTAACATAAGCTACATCTATGAAGCAACATTACTCCCAATTAAAAACAAAACAAAATAAAATTACTTTTAAGGATCTATCATATTGAAAGTAACCACATATAATTAATTGATACATTAAAACCACTTTTTCATTAAAGAAAAAAAAGAAGTAACTCAGAGCTTAGATTCTGAGATAATATTTCTTCAGAAACAATTTAACATCTTAGCTATTTAAAGGCCATATTTACATGACTGCCTCATTATACTGGTCCCCCTCCCTTAACATTCTTTTTGATGTACTTGAAGAACCAATGCTAACATAGCTGAGGAAAGCAAATGGCAACTGGTCCTGAAATTTATACGGGTAGAGAATTGGAATAAGTAGCAATATAATATATTGTTTACTGTAGCAAGTGCCCTCTGTTCTCTAAAGGTCAAAAGCACTGTAACCTTAGAGTTACAGTTTCTGATTGTTCCCAGGGTTAAATACATTATCAAAATTAATGGTTCAAGCCCCTCAACCTTCAGATATATGAGTATTCATGCCTCCATCTGCTGAACTGTTCAACTAAAAATAGCATTCTTCGGCCTTCTCTCTCCTAATATTGTGCCCCTGAGGCAGAGAAAACCATGCCTTAGATCAGCACAGAGGACCAAAAAAAGAAAGAAAGAAAGAAAGAAAAAGGAAAAGGAAAAGAAAAAGAAAAAGAAAAGAAAAGAAAAGAAAGGAAAAAAAAAGAAAAGTCTTTCCTGTATCTTCCTTATTTTAAAGAAAGAAAGAAAACTGTAATATGCTAATGTAAGGAGGGTCTTTCCACTTTAAATACCTTTTTTATACTTGATAAGAAAATTTCAGGCTTTCCGTCTAGAACTATAAATGCTGTTAAAATTTATCCAGGCTCATTAATGTTAAAAGTGACAACCTTCGAAGAACAAATTAGCTGTGACATCAGGTAGAGAGGACCAGTTCTGAGCAATGCAGCCAGATGTATACGAAAGTGGTGAGGTAGGGTGATGGTGGCATGTATATGTTATGGGCTTTTCTTCCTAAGAATCTCTGTTTAGAAATAAAATCAGTTAACATAATTGTAATGTTTCCTTAGTATCAACAGTCTATCATAACCGTGATTGGTAACAGGGTTGTAACATTTTTGCTTGTCAAAGGAAGGGAGAATTAGAAAAGAAAGCAGACTTCGAAATCAATAAAGCAGATACTGTTAAATATTCTCTCTACTTTTGCTTAATATTTAAAATGTCAAATGTCTGGAGTAGCTTAGATATGTGTGTCTACTGTGCTTTTTGTGGGTGTCCCAATAAACATGAGATACACATACCAGACAAATTTGGGAAACTTGCCTTTTAAACAAGGTCAGCCTTTTCTCACCAGTGTACCATATAAGCAAACAGAGCAGGAGTTTCCTGACATGCAGGGGGGCAGGGGGGAAGGTGCAAAAAACGAAAGCAAAGAAACAGAGTGAGAATAATAAAAAAGATCCAGAAAACTTTCAAATGGGCAAAGTTGGCAAAGTCTGAGGAGGTCCTGCACGAAGGGGCTCTATTTATCCTAATGAAAGTGACAGGCATATGGCAGAGGTTGTGCTTCTAGATCAGCGTTGCTACAGAACTACATAGATCTGGCACTCATATACATGACATCATAATTTCCAGAAACCCAACAGAAGCCAGATTTGACAGCACTGGGGGTCGGTGATGGTGTCAGGGAGAGAAGTCAATCTAAGTGAAAAATTAGCAAAAGAAGTGATTGGGTAGCAAACTGCTACCAGAAAAAGGCTGCTGGGCTAGATCTCAACACCTCAAGCGAAAATAAAAGTCAAAGGGAGGAAGTCTTGAATTTGAGCCAGGACCACCTGCTTTCACATTCATCCAAGCACTTAAACATTTAACAAACTATCTGTCCTGAGTGGGTAAGCTTGTTAACTGTCATCACACAGAAAGTCTTGTCCCTAATATGCAGTTATCTCTCCATTTTAGCAATCCCAGGCCTGGTAGATCTTCAGAATGTCCAGAAATACAGCCCCTTCTCTATAGCCAAAAGAAAGCCTTACAGAAGAAATCCCTTCTTACTCTATATAAGATAGCAGATACTTTGACAGTATATGCCTGGTCATGTCTGGGTGGGAACCCCCCCGTATACTTCTTATATCAAAGTGAAAGGGAAAGAGGAAGGCAGGCCACAAACTTGGGAACTCTTCCTCAGGCTACTTCCAAGGTGGCTTTTGATCTTGTCCTCTTTTTTCTTCTTAGGAGTGAGCCTTCTCTATTATTTTTCAAAAATACAGTTTCATAAGCAGCATAGAAGATAATGCCAAAGGGATACTCTATTTATTATATAGTATTTGATACATATAGACTGCCAGAGCCAATAGGACTTGCATTTATATGTCACTTTGCTAGATGTAATTTTTTTCTTTTCTTTTCTTTTTTTTGAGTTGAGTTTCCCATCCTAGGTTAGAATATAAAATTTAGTATTAGATCTAACCTAGTAAGTTATAGTGTGTTTCAGTCTGAGTAGCCTGTCTCAATTTGTGTGTGTGTGTATGTGTGTGTGTATGCATGTGTGTATGTGCACGTGTGTATGCGTTTGCATGTATGTGTGTGTGTGTGTGTGTGTGTGTGTGTGTGTGTGTGTGATTCAAACAGATAACTGGCAACCCTTCAGTAGCTGATAATCCTGGAGAGGAACTCCAGTGATATAAGAGAGAAATCCAGCATGAAATTATAAAGAAGGAGTAGACACCTATGGCAGAAAAGGGTTTGGTTTTCAAAATAGCCATAAAAACCATCTTCTCCAGGTGGTAAGAATATCCCACAAAAACAACCAAGAGCTTTATTGGAAGTTAAATATGAAAGGGACACAACAGAAGTCAATGGGGCAAAAAGCAACCAGTCAGGCCCAGACACCCAGCCCTACCTCAGCCAGAGAAAACAAAATTTGGAAACCTGAATTAGACAGAGTCAGGAATCCTAGGTACTAACTCTAACTCCGGGAATATTGTGCAGCCTTGGTCTCTCTGAACCTCTGTTGTTTTGTCTATACAAGCAGAATTATATTTTATCAACTTTGCAGCATGTTATATGGTCAGATGAGATTTTTTAAATGTTTAAGTATTTTTAAACTCTATACTACACTATACTTAAAAGGAACAAAAAAGTAAGGGAAAGGGCAATGGTTTTGAAGGCACTTGTAAAGAATTTGCCTAAATATATAGCAGTAAACAACCTAGGTCATTAGGGGCATTGGTCTGGGCCTTGCCTTTTTCTTTGAAAGAAAAGGAGCAAAAATGAGCCTCCTCAGGAATAAGAAAAAGGGAAAGGTCACGTTTCAGTGTTTAGGTTGAGTGTTTGCCACTTAAAAAAAGAAAAATGCCTAGAATATGACTGAACAATCCAGTCCCCCACCCAATCAAGCACCCATGGAAGCATTCATACCTCAATCTGTTTGTGGTTGTAAGAGTGGCCACCACCATGTTCAAAGGTGTCCAAACTCCTGCCAAAACGGTCACTTAGGCCCTTTAGCCTTGGGTTAATTTGTGGGTGGGAGACATGACCCTTCTGTTTAGTAGCATATTCAGAAAAAAAAAAAAAAGACAAAACATACTGTCAGAACTCATGAAACAGAACACATATTTCTAAATCCAGGGTACTGACCACACCAAAGAATAGAAAGTAGAAGGCTTAGGACCCAGACACTCTCTTTCATAGGAACTTTGTTATAGGACCAAGCAATGGTACTGGTTTCATACTTCTGCCTCTGACTCAAGAAGACATTCTATAGCATAGCTATGGGAAAAGGAGAAACAGATTAGGTTTATTACAAGTGAGGTTTCCGTTTAGGTTTTTCTAACTGCAGTTCCAGTGTTAGCAGTGGGGAAGGTAAAGTTTTGGAAGAGAGGTGGGTTGCTGATACTGTTAGGCAAAATTCCTAGCTCTGGTAGGCTGTCCATAATAGGTAACATCAGCAAGGCTTACAGGATGAGGCTTATGACAAAAACTCAGACGACTGCAAAAATTATTTATTTGCAGACCTAATTTAAAATGCTCACAATGATGTTTTCTCACGGTAAAATATTTGCGCATCTCTTATATCCAAGCCATAAAGGGAATAGCAAAGAAGAAAAAAAAAATGCCTAGCCAGATGCTATTCCTGGTAAGAAAATTCAAAAATAATCAGAGTAAATTAAAAGAATAAAAGACTATCTTTAAACTTTCCACTGTACTGAAATTCAAGTTCTTCACTATCATGTATTTTCTAAATGTTCAAATACTGAAAGTTTAACCATTATTTCAATGATATCATTGTTTGTTTTTGTTAAAATATGTATTCACATTTAAAGTCAACGTCCCATTAAAATGGCAGTGTTAGAAGGATGTAAAGATCACCTGGTCCTGTTGTAAACCCCTCACTTTATTGTGAAGAAGATAAAAGTACAAATGTTTTTTTATCCACCTTCCAAAACACTTTCTTCACAAGCTTAGCATATAAGTAAAGAACCCTAATCCAGAACTTGGTCAGATACCATGCCCAGACTTTCAACTTGGCATGAAGATAAAAATGAGAACGAGGGTACACATTTCTAGAGCAATATGTTTACATAAAATAGTTAAGGTAATTTGATAATAACTCCCTATTCTGTAAGCTACAAGAAGTAAAATACCCAACATTGTTTTCTGCTTTGATGTTTATGTGTAAAAGATAGTCAGGACATAAATGGAGACATGGATGGAAAATTGATAAGGAAAAAGCTGACATATCCAATAGCAACCAGCAATAAAAATTTGTAAAACCATTAACTCACTTGATAGAAAATACATAGTACTGAGTCATAATATCATTTTTCCTTTAAAAATACTGAAATTGGCAGTTTCCTCTCCTATTTTCAGTACAGTAAGTACACAAGGTGTTAATCCTTCTAGGCTATGCTTAAAAATTTTTTAACACTCAGGCCATTATTTAGCATACAGCTGGTTAGCAGTTTTCCACTAAGGAACTGGCTTGTATCCCACAGTTTTTTCTTCTGTCACTTACCTGGAGCTGTAAAGGGCTGAGTCCAGAAGTAGCAGCAGCTGCCATTGTTGATGAAATGAACTGTACAGGGTAGTTATCACCTGTCGGAAAGAACAATGCATACAGGTTTAGACAATGCACAGGGAATAGCAGCAGACAAGTACAAACATGGTTCTTGGATTGCCTGAGCTTTACAACATTGCTCTAAGCCCAAACATCTGCAGAAACAAAAGGCTTAGTTGGGCATAGACTTGCAGTGCTGCCTTGGAACTTTTTGTTAACAGATAGCTGGTAGGCAAACTGGCAAAACATGAATGTGATGTTAAAAAAATTAAATGTGCAATTCAAGCATGTTCACTCCATTACAAATCTTGTAATACATCATTTTTTTAAGAGTAAAAAAATATCTTAAAGCCAGGCTGACAGTTCACTGAGAAAGTATTAAGGTTTTTATGTTAGAACAACAAAAAGTTTTGGCTTGGTAGGCAAGGCAGAGTATTAGAGTCCAAAAAAGATCATGAGCTATTGACTGTCCATAGCCCCAAACTTTATTTTATAAAAAATAAAGAAAAAAAATTTTAAAGATGCAACTTCTTTCATTTGATGGGGTGAGTAGGAAGCTAATCTTATCTGCCAACATTCTATGAAGTGCCTGGTATCGCAAAGAGAGTGGAAACCATATTCTACATGGGATATTTGTACTAAAGGTCTGGTAGAGATTGAACATGGTCCAGCTGAGATCAAGGCTACATCTTAATGTCTTACTCCATACCACTCCTGAGAAGGGTAATAAAACACTTTCTGTGACCTGAGAACACAGACTGTGTGCAGCGACGTGAAGAACCAAGAGAAAGTAATGAAGAATGTATTGTGATAGTGGTAACTGAAGTCAAAATTAATACTTGTGGATAAATTACACAATATCAGTGATTTAATGGAGTATCACTTTGGCTGCAGCTACTTATTTAAAGTCAGTGTTATGTACTATCTCTAGGCTATATTTTAATAGGCTGTTCCTCCACACATTTTTGACATTTGTAATAATCATGCTGTTTTGCATGAACTTTTCCACACCGAAAGCTGAATGTAATAATGAAGAGAGAGTGTAGAAAGAATCACAGTAATAAAGGTAGTCAATTGGAAAGCAATAAAATCTCTTTTTTCTGCATGGACACTGATACCTGGAGCCTTCCTGGCGCTCCCGGTTCCCTGGAACTCATCCTGCTTGCCACATGAAGTGCTACTCAGCTGGCCCAATGTAAATGTTAAGTTGCTTTCACTTTTAACAAATTGTGAGCTTCTAATCTACACAGTCTCTTTGCATCATATCCATAATACCTCATCAGACCATTGAGCACAGTGTGTGCTTGTACACAGTCCAGTAACAATTGGCTTCTGATTGCATATGGAGCACTGCTACAATGCATTCACTCACACTATATTGTGCTGGTCTCCTATGGAGTAATGTTCAAAATATCTGATCTTGTTTTTCCCCTTCCATGAGGCTGATTTTGGTTTGCAGGGCTACATGAGCTTTTTAAAAAGGATAACTAGGCCAAATTATTTTTTATAGTAAATGACTGTCGCTTTATGCTTAAATAATTCTGCTGATCTTCTTGATATTTAAACTAAATTATCTGAAGAAAGAATGTCCTAATTTAAGTCAAATAGTATTTCTTTGGTTGATATCTTATCAGGTTCAAAAAAAATCACAAAACGATACTGAATTAATGATGCTTCAAAAATAGGAGAAAAAAAAATCACCATTCCAACCATCAACATGGACTGCCTCCCGGAACATTTTAGAGCTGTTCTTTCTTTAAATATCATGCATTATTCATACTAACTCGAAACCACAACCCCCCTCCCTGTAAGTTTAATACCAGTTGCTTTATTTGTACTAAAACATTTTTCATGTCAAACATATTTAAAAAAATCAAACTCTAAAAGAATTCCCTGGGGCACTCCTTTTTTCATAGCTGTCATGCTTCTATGCTATGAAATAGCTGATTTTTTTTTTATAGTTTTTGGCTTGCCAGTTAATTTATTACTATCTCTACCACACCCTGTAGTACTCTCCAGCTCACCTGCTGGCTACAAACAGCTTTCTTTCCACTGCTGACAAGCATATTTTAAAAATGTTCTTAACCTTTCTGCCGGTTTGAATCTGTATATCTGAATATAATCTTTGGAAAGCTATTTCTCCAGAACACATCACTGTATCAATACTAAAAGTAAAAATGAATACATTAGAGCAACAGAGCACATTACAGAGAATGATTAGAAGAAAGAGAAAAAGGGAAAGGCAGGAGAGGGAGAAGATAAGGGGGAAGAAGAGAAGGGGGCTAAAAGTAGCAGAGAAAAAATGTTAAGAGGGAGAGGGATTTAGGGTATTGCAAAGTTTAATTTTTTAATAACAAAGTTATGTGCTTCACCCCCACCCCTTTAATTTTCTCTTTGTAAGAGTCGGTCAAGTAAAAGTTCTCAGTGGCTGACTTGGCAAGGAATCAGTCAACATGTTGTAGCAATTTTTTTCAAATTTGTCTCTGGATTTGAAATGCTTGCGTGAGGATCCATTCTTTTTAAATTTGTACAAAGGAAGATGAAGCCTGTTGGAACAGGTTGGCTTTAGGTACTACTGTAATCTGGCCCTTGCTACCTCCAGCATAAAAAAGACAACCTCTAAGAGCCAATCTGGCAAATAATGCCCATTCTGTAAATTCATCTTTCCAGCCTTCTAGAATTTTCAACTGACTATTTTCATCTGAAGATTACAGAACAAATAAAACCTATGGAAAATGTGCCTGACATTAGTTTCACTTGTCACAATAGGCAACATTCCTTCAGAACCAAACCAGCTCTACAGCAAGAGTCCATGAATGAGAGAAAGTACATTTTTTTAAAAAAATTCAAGGAAAGTGAAATGTAGCCAAAACTTATGAAAACTTAAACACAGGAGAAGGCAGAACTTATACTAAGAACCTAGGACCCATTAGACTCATGCTATCTCCTGCAAGAATATTCCTAGTTTCTGTAATTCAAATACAAATTTCACTTTTATGAAAGAGTCAAAACTCTCATGGGTAAAATCCTGTCCATTTACTTTGATTCTTCAGAACAACAAGGTCTCCTGGGATATTAACTTCAGAATTAACCTACTGAAGAAATCACTTGGAGAGGTTGGAAGGAGTCGAGAGGAAAAAATACATTAACCTAGAAGACAAGATTCAAGGACTCTTCAGTAATTGGCTCAAAGTCTCAAACTTCATTTTCCACCCTCCAATACAGAAGAAAAATACACCACACACCCCTAACTACCTTAAAGATTATTGTGTGGTGGTATCATAGGATAATGGTAAATTATTTGAGTTTCCAAACAACTGATAGGTAGATCCCACTTTTATAAGTTATCCTCATTCTTGCTACAATAGGGAAATATTTCAATCACAACCACCAGTCCAGACTTGGACATGCCACTTTGCATCTTGACTGGATGTCCATATTCAGAATAGCGAAATATTACAACTCCTCTATATTCTGAAAGAATTCCATCATCAATCTGCATTTATCTCTGTGAGGCATCATACTGCAGGAAAAGTTAGCAGGTAATGAATGACACAGTTAGAAATCCTAAAAATAAAATGGCACCATCAATTTGTTCTGGACAAAAATTTTTTAAAAAATGGTATGGGTAACAGTATCTATTGTGGAGATCACCATGCTCTTATTGGTCTTGCTAAATTTCTCCTCTATTCACCAAACAATAGATCAATGATGAGAAAAGTCTTCATCCCAGGGCATTTTCTAAGAACATGTGAATTGTTTTTCATACCTTTAAAGAAGATAAGAATTAAGAATCAATCTTAATTTCTTCACTTATTTTATTGATACATCCAGACTACTGACCAATTATATGAAAATCCATGGAATTTGTCACAATAGCAATTAAATAAGTGAATGTGGATAAACTGATATAAATCCACCTGTTACAAGAAATCAACTTAAAATATCAACTCAAAGTTCATGCCTTAAAATAGTTCACCAACGATATAGCCTCTGTATATAACGGAGGCATAGTTAAAATAATCTTGATCTCCAAAAACTAGGTTAGTTTACGTGGATGTGCATATTTTTTCCTTGGACCCCAACACTCTTAGAAATGAAATTACAAGGGCTCCTGGATAGCTCAGTTGGTTAAGCATCCCACTCTCGATTTTGGCTCAGGTTATGATCTCACAGTCATGCAATAGAACCCTGTGTTGGACGCTGCACAAAGTATGGAATATGCTTAAGATTCTCTCTCTCCCTCTGCCCCTCTTCCCTGCTCGTGCATGCGCTCTCTCTCTCTCAATAAATAAATAAATAAAAATGAAATTACGGGGTGTCTAGGTGGCTCATTGGGTTAGGCGTCCAACTCTCGATTTAGGCTTAGGTCATGTTCTCACAGTTCTTGATATCTAGTTTCCCCTACCACCCTCAGCCATCAGGCTTCAAGAGCTGGGAGTCTGCTTGGGATTCTCTCTCTCCTTGTCTCTCTGCCCCTCCCCCATTCACGCTGGTGAATGCATGCTCTCAGAAATAAATAAACACATAGATACATGCATAAATAAATAAATAAATAAATAAGAAATTACTAATCTGAAGAACCTTGGATACTGCCTTGATTTCAAGTAGATAAATTTAATTAATCAAGTATTCCAGCAATAGTGGTTATATACCTCAGCTTTACATATTTTGGAAGACGTGGAAACACCGAGTAATACAAAATATCACTTGGATAAATTCATATATATAAGTCACATATTTTCCACATCAAATAAAGAGTTTGACTTTTCTTAATATCATATCCATTTAAGCCATGTCTGCGAGAGTATAAAATATCAAATCAGAGAACTTCAGTCTGAATTCACTTCAGAATTATCTTCACTAATTTCTAGAAATTATCTTCACTAATTTCTAGATGGGAAAGCTTAGAAAAGTTAATCAACTTATTTGACTATTAGTATTTTTTTCTTTTAAAAAAATAGTTATAATGCTACCTACATCTTAGAGTGGTTAAGAAATTAAATGAGAATACATATATTCATATACACATATACACGCATATACATGTATACTCCCACATATATATACAAATAAATGGTATTCAGTAAATGCTAACTGAAACAAAGGAATTAATAAGAAGCACTGGGTAACAATTTTATACTGAAATATTACACAATCTAGAAGAGGTGGACAAATTTCTTGAAACACACATATTACCTAAACTGACTCAAGAAGAAATAGAAAATTTCAACAGACCAATAACAAGTAAAGAGATTGAGTCAGTAAACAAAACTTCTCAACAAAGAGAAGTCTTGGACCAGATAGCTGTACTAGTAAATTCTCCAACATTTGAGAAAAATTAACATGAATTCTTCCCAAAACCTTTAAAAAATTGAAGAAAAGGAAACACTTCCTACCTATATGATACTGAGGCCAACATTACCTTGATACCAAATCCAGGTAAGACACCACAGAAAAGAAAATTACAGACTAATATCTTTTACACATATAGATATAAAATTCTCAACAAAACATTAGCATATTGAATCCAACAGCACATTAAAAGGATTATTCACCATGACAAAGCAGGATTTATCCCAGGAATGCAAAAGTGGTTCAACACACAAAAAAATCAATGTAATACATCACATTAATAGAACAAAGGGGAAGAAATTCACATGATTATCTCAATCGATGCAGAAAAGGCATTTGACAAAATCCAACACCCTTTCAGGATAAAAACTCTTAGAAATTTAGGAGTAGAGGGCAAGTTCCTCAACATGATAAAGGATATTTATGAAAAATCCACAGCTAACATCATACTCAATGGCAAAAGACTGAAAAGCTTTCCCTCTAAGATCAGGAACGAGATAATGATGCCTGCTTTCACGGCTATACAACATTATACTGGAAGTTCAACCCAGCACTATTAGACAAGCAAAAGGTGGGGGGCTGGGGGGGGGGAGGTGAGGGAAAAGAGGGAGGACAAAAGGCATCAAAATTGGTAGGGAAGAGGTAAAACTATCTCTATTTGCATATGACATGATCCTACATATGGAAAACTCTGAAGAATCCACAAGAAAGCTACTGGAGCTAATAAGCAAATTTAGCAAAAGTTGCAATCTTGTGAGATTAACACACACAAATCACTTGTCTGTCTATATACCAGCAATAAGCAATCCAAAAGAAAATTAAGAAACCCTTTCTATTTATAATAGCATCTAAAATAATTAAATACTTAGGAATAAATCTAACAAAGGACATGAAAGTCTTGTACACTGAAAGCTATAAAACATTGCTGAGAAAATTTTTAAAAGACTTATATTAATGGAAATGTTTATCAATAGGAAGACTTAACATTGTTAAGATATCAATACTATCCAAAGCAATCAACAGACGCAGTGAAATATCTATCAAAATTCCAAAAATCTTTATCACAGAAATGGAAAAGCCAATCCTCAAACTTATACAGAATTGTAAGGGCTCCCAATAGCCAAAACAATCTTGAAAAGGAATAAAGTTGGAAGACTCATGATTCCTGATTTCAAAATTCACTACAAAGGTACAGTAATTAAAACAGTATGGTACTGGCATAAGAACAGATATACACACCAATGAAACAGATTAGAGGGCCCTGAAATATACATGGTGCATTGATTTTTGACAAGAGTGCCAAGGATATTCAATGAGGAAAGAACATCTTTTCAACAAATAGTGCTGGGAAAACTGGCTCTTTGCAATATGGATGAACCTTAAACACATTATGTTTAGTGAAATAAGCCAGACGTAGAAGAACAAATATTGTCTGGTTTCAACTTACATGAAGTATCTAGAATAGGCAAATTCATAGAGAAAGATAGTAAAATAGAGGTTACGAGGGGAATAGGGGGAGTTATTGTTTAATGGACACAAAGTTTTCGTTGCAGATGTTAAAAGTTTTGGGTAGAGATAGTGGTGATGGTTATACAACATTGCAGATATATTAATGTCATTATGTTGCATATTTATAAATGGTTAAAATATTAAATATTATGTATATTTCACCATAATTTTTTCTAAAAGAAGCATTAGGTATACTTGTAAAATTATTTGTGGTCACCAGGCAGAGGGATACTTTTGGATACTTCTAATGGATAAGGATGTAGTTTAGTGTTGTTAAATTTACTTAGATTTTACCCCCAAACCTAGTGCTTTAGAGTTTCCAAAGAACTTTCATACATTTTAACAAATTTAATCTTTACACCCACACTGAGAAGTGGACAAATTTTTTAGATGAGAAAAATGTGAGGCTCAGCAAGGTTAAATGACATGTTCAAGTAATAATTAAATAAAATAATCTGTGTAAAATACTTAGCACAGTGTTTGGCATAAAGTAAGTATTCAGGAGGCTTTAGCTACTGTATTATAACTAAAAAGTGGGTGCCAAAGGCAGGAACAGGCAGAGATTCTACTCCCAGAATCTCCTAGAAAGCCAAGGATGGCTGCTCTAGCAGCAATTATTTTAAAAATCCCAACTGCACAAAGTCCATGGGTCACCTGCACCATCCCTGGTGCATGAAGGAGGATATCCATTATTTTTATTTTGCAGGCAATTCAATCCTGTCTGACATACACCTCACCAGCTATGAAAGGGGCTTAATCTTTTAATTTTCTCAAATATAGGTACTTAAATGCATTTATCTTGCCCTGGAATGCTGCGTCTCTCAGTTTCATAATGTGAAAGAGCAAAACAACCAAAATTCTGTGGTGTATGATCTGGGCCCTGATGAATTCCTTTCTAGAATGACGTCTCTAATTAGAGAACCAATAAAAAAAATTAATTAAAGGTTAAAACTCAATAAAGCTATGTCTACAGATATTAATCTGATAGATATTTCCCTGAGACTGCACAATCCCTGTAGGCCACAAGCCTCCTTAGCAACCTACTGAAGTGGGAGAGTTTGTTTGGTGTTTATTGCATACAGAGACCCTGATATGCCCAGAGCAATGGGTCAAATTATCTGAAGGAAAGAAGGTCCATAGCCCTAAGTGCATTTGTTTAGACTGTCCTGATAATGGATTCAGAAACAGTCAACTTTGACAGTGAACATCACTCTAAGGTAGCCCATGCTTTGTGGAAATCAAGACAATTGTTCAAACAACTGAAGGCACAAACACTATGGAATTGTCTCAGGTTATGGGAAGGCGGAAAAGGTACGAAAACAGAACAATGTATTTTGTGATTTATAAGACCAAGATAGTGATCGCTCATCTTGTTGCTTAGGGGATCAAAATATAAAGTTATGCCACCATTTCAAGGCTTTTATATGTGACAGAGCTACTCTTTTCTAAAAATTTGGTCATTGGCGTATCTGGGTGGCCCAGTTGGTTAAACATCTGACTCTCAATTTCAGCTCAGGTCATGATCTCATGGATTGTGAGTTCAAGCCCCACATCGGTCCCTGCACTGACAGTGTGGAGGCTACTTGGGATTCTCTCTCTCTCTCCCCCTACTCTCTCTGCCTCACTCCGCCTTGCTCTCTCTCTCAAAATAAATAAATAAACTAAAAAAATTAATCATTATTTCACATGTATTTCAAATGAAACTCTCTTAGCTCAGTTTGGGGCAAAAAGTTTGCCTAGTCCAGACTCCAGTCTAACATGCTTCCTCTACTCCTCCAATTGATGTGAATGACAAAAACACTGTAGAGATGAAGTCTCCTGAGTACATAATTTCTCTACTAATCACATAAAAACATATAGTTTTAATCCTTTTAATGATAATTTGTATATGCAATAAAACCTAGATCAGCAAAAATATTAAAGAATTTAGAGTTCTGGTTAATAAAATTTTCTTAGGGGTCACCAGAAAATATCTTATTTTATCAGCCTTGCTTGTGATTAAAAATTGCCCTATGTGTCCAAACCCACTGTCCTGCCTTAACCAACATTTTTACCCACCACAATCAAACACAATTCTGCTACCCCTGATCACTACTATATGCTGCACATATGTTGTTTGATGGAGATGACTCACTCCCGTAAAATACTCTCCCAATCTCCATATTCTTCTTTTATTTATTTGTTTATTTGTTTATCATTATTATTATTCATTTTAGAGAGAGCATGAGCATGGGAGAGGGCTAAGGAAAAGAGAGAGAGAGAATCTTAAGCATGCTCCACACTCAGCATGGAGCCTGATGTGGAGCTTGGTCCCACGACCTTAGGATCATGACTGGAGCTGAAATCAGGAGTCAGATGCTCAACCAACTGAGCCACCCAGGCGACGCATCAATCTCCATATTCTTCTTACTCTCTACAATCTCACTGATGCTGTGTGAGAAGAATTTTTAAAAAGTGGTCCAAATTCATTAACTATGTAACAATATATTCCCCATGAAAAACAGCATTATTGTTTTTAGCAAAATTAGGTAAGTAACATGTCAACTATGCTGATGTTATGTCTAGTAGAAAATAAGGCTCATACCCAATTTTTAAACGTGAAGAATTTTAAATGTAGAAACACTGAAATTAAACAGAGGGTTTGCACAGATCATTAAAAAGGTTTCTAAGACTGGAATAGGAATGACTACCCAGATTCAGGGTAAACCAGTAAATTTAGCTCACATCAATGTTCCAAGGGAAGTCAAGGGGAAAAATATTTCAGAACTACTTAGAGACATCAGGGAAGGATTGAACCACTGACAGAAAAATATTTTCTGACAAAATATACTCCTGTCCTTAATATGGATATCAATTTCATAGGGAATAAAATCTTCTCTAAAAATCCTGCTGTAGAAAAATCAAATTTTGACAATTTGAACAATACAATTTTCTTTCATTCAGGTATCCCAAAATCTTTGGTAATACCAGGTGTGGCTAATTTGTACCTGAGGCACTTTCAAAGCCAGTCCTCAAGTGAAGCAAATCCTTAACATCTCTGTTCCTTGAAAGATAGGAGTTTTGACAGACATCCTACCTTTCTTCACAAGGAAGATGGTAATCTACCAAATGCAAAAGAGTAATCGATAGCAATAAACAACTAAAATAGATGTGAAACCTCACTAGATTTGCTTTTTACGCTATGTAGTAAGCTTCCTTACTGAGGATTTTAGTAAAGTGATTTATATTTTATTATTACTTTAAGCACATTAAAATGCCTTTGTTCACTTTATACACCCCATACACAAAGAAGCCGCTGCGCTCAGATTTGTTGCACTCAGATTTGGTGGTTAATATAATCAGGTTAATATGTTAAAAAGAACTTGACACGGAAATTATTAATGAGTAGAACAAGGTCACTACTTCTGAGCTGAGGTCACTTACAAAGAATGCACAAATGAAATTAAGGTTGACTTTATTTACTTGACTATCTTCTTACATTGGATTCCTTTGGCAACATATCTTTAAACATTTAAAGCCCTGTTTACAAGGAGGCTCTGAAAGAAGCTTCAAACCATTATGTCCCTAATTGAATTCCCCAGGAGTCCAGTAAACTCAGAGGAATAAAGAAAAATCATAACATTTGCTAAATCATCTCAAAACATATTTCACTGCAAGGTTATGTGACCTGTTTTGAGGTTTAAAGATGAATGAGAAAATACTACTGAATGCTTCATTATTTCAACTAAAATCAAAAGGAATCTTACCTATTAGTGGTGAGCTAATTAAATCTGCCCAGTTTTAACTTTTCTTCCAGGAGAAATCAGACAACAAACAACAATAGCATTTTATAGTGTATGTGACCACTCTCCCAGAGCATAAAAGCTCTTGAGGAGGAGGAAAGTGTCTTTAACCAAAGACAATTATTCACAGTAAAGGTATGAGAGCGAGCTAACAAAAATTTGTGGTCTCCAGGGAAAGTAGCATTTTATCTGTGAATTCAGAACAAACCAGGTGGAAAAAGAGAAAGTAAAAGTTTTTTTGCAACAAACGAGTAACATGCCTCCTTCCCAATTAACTTTCCGGTTCTAATTTGACTTTAAAATCAGCTTTTATGATCATTTTATTCATAGTTCCTTTGTATGCTCCTGTGTTTGTTGTGACTACTAAGCAAAAACATGAGGATCTTAGCATTTCCAAAAGAATGTTGAATTCCTCTCTACTTACCTGGTTTGTATGTTATTCCAGGGGGGAAGAGGAAGCCCTGCTGGGCGGCAGCAGCTGCTGCCAGGGTCCGCTGGTCATGTGGAAAAATTGGGATCATGAGCGGAGGCATGTGACCCTGAACCTGCTAAACAGAAGAGAGCCTATGATCAGACAGAGAACAAATGTATGCCAAGAAGTATTTGTTTTTCACTCCTGCTGGTGTGCTGGTACCCAAACAGCCACCCACTTCTGACCTCATTCCGAAGCTGCTCCCTGAGAAAACACAGGCAGAAGTTACCAAATCCCTGTTCTTAGATCCCATTAGGACTCCAAGGACACAACCTTGTCGTGAATTTGCCTCATCCCTGCTTCCACCAAATTGTGGTGAATGGTTTTTCTTTTATCTCGACTCTTTTCTTTTCCTTTTTTTCTTTTTTCTTTTCCTTAAAACAATCGGAAGAAACAAGTTTGCTTCTTACACTGTGCAATGTTGAAAGGTTTTGCCCTTTGACCTGCTTTGCATTCTGTCTGCCCTTTATTTGGAAAACAGCGTTTAGTATCCTTGGTCAGAAAATAATGTCTGATTGTTATATATTCCAAATGCTTTATCTCCCCAGTTTAGGTATCTTATTTCAAAGCCTTACCGCATTATGTTAAACATATAGCTCTTTAGATTTAAGGCTACTACATCTTGGCTCCCAATTAAACTAATATTCTTTGCCATACACACCTCGATGTAACATATAAATTGCTTGTCTGGCTTAGCAGTTTTACAGCTTTATGCACTACCATGTAGCTCAGTAATTATGGAGTTGTATTCAGAGAGCATTTCATAATAAATCCTACTATATCAAATTTCATTTGACCTCAATAAATGTATCAAAGAGCACAAAAATGCAAAACAGAAAATCTTCACTCTATATCTGTATTTGTATTCCATATAAAGAAAATAAGAGCTATGACAAAATCATGCCTGTGAAATCACATTTTAATTTCCTAGCTCCCTTTTTTTTACTCTACACATGCTACCCTGATTCCAGTATAGCATCACAGTAAGGTACTGCCCTGGCTTTTAGTGCCTGATTTCATAGGTTGAACTATAGGACTTTTGTTATTTAAAGATCAAAACTAGGATGTACTAACAGAGATGCTCTTTAAGTTCAAACTGGGTCTTTGGGCTCTTTACTAGTATAAAAGAGCTGCATTATATCCTGTTTAAGATACAAACATTTACCAGTAATTCTACCAACCCCAAACCCTTCCCCCATTTAAATTCTTAAATCTTCTCTTTAGGCAAAATTCCATACACTGGCTGATGACCCTGTTTACATAGCACCAACTTGCCTTGTCCTGTCCCTGTTCCCTCCACAGCCAGGGACATGGTGCAAAAATGCTTCTGTGTGGGTCTAAGAGGTTTCATTTACCAACAGCTTTTCTCTAGGGAAAGCCCTAAGATGTGGGTTAATAAAGGGCAAGCAAAAAATAAACACTTTACAGTATTTTTCTGAATTCATTTCTCAGGAAAATCAACTTATAATAAAAAGGTCTTTGTGCAATTACTACCTTGCCAGTGGGGCGTGAAAGAAACTAGCTTTGGGCAGCTATTTCTACCATTTTAGCTGAGGTAAGCCCGAGTTTTGTACGTTAGAGTACAAACTTAGCCTGCGTAAATTGGAGCTGATCCCCTTGTGCCCAGGTCTTGCCTTTAACCCTGAAGAAAAGCACTAGGTTGGCTGTTCGACTCAAGCTTGCTGTGACCTGATGCAAACCTGAGATGTCAAAGATGAGGGCACTGTTCTATGTCAGAAAATAAAACACAGTCTTTTTGGTAGGACTGTTCAGTGCAAGAGCACATCAAAGGAAATCGTTTCATTTTCTTCTAGAAATATGGTTCCTAGCATGTACCTAGAACATAGCACAGATGCTTGATGCTTTAAAGGGGAACAAATGAGAGGTCTAGCTATCATATTTATTTATTCTTTCCTTCTTTGTAACGAACATTTATTAAGTTATTATTATGTGCTACGGATCTTGAGAGGTAGCTGAAAAAAAGGAGCTATTTAGCTTGGGAGAGAAAAGATACAAGGCTATCTTCATTTGGCAAAAGAATCAGATTAAGTCTGAGCAGTTACAAAGGGCAGAACTAGACTTAAGAAAGGGATTTTAGGGGAGTTTAATGTAGAGAAGAATTTTCTAATAACGACTTATTCAACAATCATTCTGATTAAAGAGTCACGTGTGTCATATTCCCTAGAGGTAGTCAAGTAAAGGCTGTATACCCACATGTTAGGGATCCTTTAAAGGATAAACATAACTAAACCCCTGACTAGATAATGACCTAGAGAGCCTTTTCAACTCTATGATCCAGATTGTTTCAAATTCAGCATTAGGAAGATAACGTGATGTACTCATTGCTTTATTCATTCATTTACCACATATTTGTTCAGAATCTACGATGCCTACAGAAGCTCTGTTATCAATCTTATCTGAGCTTAAATCTATACACTGCCATTTCCTTGGCCGTGTGATCATGAACAGTTACTTAACCTTCCTGAGTCTATTTCCTCATCTAAAAGCTAATGATATTATCTTACATGGTTATTGTGAGGGTTCAATAGACCAGAAAAGTAACACTTGTGGCACAGTGACTGGCACATAATAGGCACTCAGTAAATGTAAGAGCCCTCCTTTTTTCATATGCAGTTTGCATATTCTGTTCTAGAAAATTATCAAATTACTAAAACACACACACACACAGACACACAGACACACACACACACACACACACACACACAAGAAACAGTGACTCTTACCCATAACTCTACTTCAGAAAAGAAAATATGAACCAACTAAATAATTCAATTTGACAGGCAGAGGCTTGTCATGTTCTTAGCAGACAGTAGGCCACACAGAGCATTATCCCATCCCAAGTATCTAGAAAACCATAAAATAGAAGAGGTGGGATTACAAGGATCATCTGAAGATGCAATTTGGGAATGTTACTGTTATTCATTAAACAGCATCTTAGGATAAAAATATAATTTTACTTCTACATTGGTGCCCAAGCTCTTCAGATCATGAGACAACATAAGGGGATCAATGGCAATTAAGCATCAGACCTTAATTCTTGAATCTTGGAATCTTGGTGCATGAAGATATTTCTTTTGTAACTAGCTACATACGTGAGATGACTAACTAAACCGTCTAAGGTCAATGTCAATGCCAAAGAGCTGTAGGTGTTTCACATTAACATAAGTTGTAAGAATTTAGGGAAGTTCCTTTCTGTCCATCATCCTCTACAAAGTAGGATATGTTAGAAACTTTCAAGGCTATTAGTTTTGAGGCAGCTTCAGTAAATTGGGGGATAAAGTAAGTAAGAAGGGGGACAGAAGACATTGTGAAAGCAATCGTAATGATAGAATCAGAGTTGGAACAGAGTTTAGAGCTGATCTAACCTACTAGTTCTCAAAGTGTGATACCTGACCAGTAATATCAGCAACATCTGAGAACTTCAAAAAAGCAAATTATCAGGCCCCGCCCCCCTTCCAGATCTATGAATCAGAAACTCTGGGAGCTAGGCCCAACAATCTAATATTTAGACTAAAATTTAATTCAGGGAAGTGATTCTCAAACTTCAGCATGTATCTAGTTCAGCTAGAGGGCTTGTTAAAACAAAGACTGCTCGGCCCTACCGTCCCTCCCTGCCCGCTGCCAGAGCCTCTAAATCAGTAGATGTGAGGTGGGATCCGAGAGTGTACTTTCCCAGCAAGTATCCAGGTAAAGCAGGCAGTGTGGCCCAGGAAACACTCTCTGAGAATCACTAATCTAAGCCAAACCTCACACTACACACATAGGGAAATAGGTGCCTAGAGCAGGTAAAAGACATGGCTTGTGGTCACACTATCTACGACAGGGCTGGATTGGAGTCCAGAACTGCTCATCACCCTGTCCAGTGCTTTTTCCACTACATCACATGGACTTCAGTGATAGGAAAGAGAGAAATCATGTGTGTATGTTCTTTGGGTAAAGAAAATCTGGAGGGCTGCAACCAAAACAAATTTTCTATTTCAGAGGTGGATTGTTGGAGTGACTCTGGAGTAGGGATAGTATATTGTTCAGTTCCAGTTTGTTCCTTCTTCTCTCTTTTTTGTACCCAGAACAATTTGATCAATTAAAGCCACTGTCATTAATTTCAAAAATGTATTATATTTATTAACAGTAATTATTTAGCTCCAAACGATAAACTTGCCCTTAACTTATTTCAAGGAAAACAATGATGTGAATAATCAAAATGCCCCTTATTAAAGACAAGACAAAATACTCTGTAGCAATTAGAATCTAGACCAAGAGAAGATGATGAAGCACTCCTCTTGTAGCTCTAATTATAGAGGTAATAATAGTGATGATGATGGTAATGATAATCATCATCATCCCAGCTGCCAATATTTTCCAGTGTTTCCTATATGTCAAGCACTGGGAAAATGATTTACATGATCTATCTCATTTAATCCTCAAACCTCTGTGAGGTATTTACTATTATTCTCCTCATTCACTTAATGAGAAAGACAAAACCGTGAGAGCCTCGGTAGGTTGGCCAATTAAAAAGTGCTACAGCCAGGATTCAAGTCCAGGTTTCAGGATCAAAGTCTACATTTTTAAGTGCCATTATTATATTAAGCATCAAGTCATCTTTTGCTAAACAGACCTAAGTGAGACAAGGAATATAATGCTTTGTAATAACAGTTGACTGAAAGTTTCATAAATGTAATCGTAAATTTACATGCATTTTAAATAAATACTACAGAGAGATCCCATGTATTTGTCCCTAATGGCCATAACTTGAAAAACTACAGTACACTATCACAACCAGGATATTGACATTGATACAATCCAACAACCTTATTCAGATTTCCCCAGTGTGATATTATTTTAAAGGAATTATGCGTCTTAAAAACTCACAAGGGTAGTGGAGGTCTATGAATACTTGCAACTACCACCTTTTATAGAAAGCTGACCAGTATGGCCCAGTGCAAGTAATATGAGGATAAAGCATGTATTAAAGCAATAATTTACCCCTTTCGTAGCTTTCCATTTATTGTACTTGTACTTACTAGAAAATTATTGATTGAATGTGGGACAGAAATGGAAAGCAAGAACAAAGAAGGGAGGAGAGATAAAGAAAGAGCGCTTGGCAGCCACACAAGAATCACATAAGCATCCAGGATATTTTTCTCCTATAGAAGTTGTGAGTTCTGTTCACTGCACTGAGTGTCAGGGCTTAGGACAGATAAAGAATTGTGAATATACAGAAAAGTCCCACCCTGCTCTGAAGAATGTAAGCTTACCTTCCCTCTTCCTTCCCATCATCCTATCTTCCCATTTGATGACATGCCGGGGAAGGCAGTCACATTGGAAGCAGCAACTTCCAAAAATATTTTACGAAAGAATAAAAACTAATAGAATTCCCCTCACTCCATCAAAGAATTGCCAGTCTCCACATGTCTTTCCCAAGAAGTTATCAAAATTTCAAATAGCATCTTCTTTTCTTGAAAGTGTAGCTCTCCCTTAGCACAAATTCAAAGATCCTTTCATTATTCCACAGGTAAAAATGATTTGGTTAATACAAAGAGTAAAATTTGACGTGGCCAAAAATATCTCTCTGAACATGAAACCAGAGTCAGCACTAACCGGCTGGGCATGTCACTTGACTGATCACAAGAAACCAGAAACTACATCGTAGGTGAAGCTGAGTCAGGGCATCACGAAAGAAACAAACTGCAGGTGCCCAAGTACAACTGACCATCGATTCTAAACTTCCACAGTCCCTGACCAAAGTGTTACCCTTTTGCCGAAAGTGGGGAACACATTCTTGATCAAATAGGCTACATGCCCAGAAATTTTAAGTGCTTGGTGTTCACATCTTTCAGACAATCAAGACAGCAGCAAGAATCATGTGAAACACTTGGGTTCTGTCTCTTCCTATCTGTAAAACAGCATTGTTGCATCAATACTTATCCCTTTGTTTTCTCTGTGCTAAGTTGTTGATGATGCCGTGTTTTGCCATCTGCCCCAGAGCTTCATTAAAGATACATGAATGGGCTAACTGGCCTGATATCTTGTGAGGAACAGGTGCTATTGTTTGTCCCTGAAGACTTGTACTAAAGATATGACTCAGAATACTTGAGAAAGAGCATCTGCAGCAGTCAGTCAGAGAGCAACTTGGCAGAGACCTGGCTATGCGCTAATATGCAAACAGAGTGACACTCAGGGGGGCTCATTTTCTCTTTCGTGAAGATTATTTAACTTTTTTGGTGATGGGAAATATGTATTTGTATTGAAAATCATGAGCATATTAATGTCTAATACTGAGTTAAAACCAGTGAGCAAGTGAAGATTATTTTAAGGCTTTATTTCTAGTAAATCATTCCTCATGTGGTTTAATTGAAGAAAGCTTCTTTAATCTGTTGGAAGGAACTGTTTCCAATGTTTGTAAATGACGACAGAGAAAGGGAGACAGAGATCGAAAATAAAGAGTGGGAAAGAGCAATTGGAGAGGGAGGGGGGCACAGGGAGGGAATTTCCTGAAGGCTCTGTTCTTTATTGCAAAGAATAGCTGAGTCATTCGTATAAAATGCTACCACTGTAAAAGCCTCCATGTCTAAAGAGGAAGAAGTAAAGGACCCAGAAACCTTGCATGAAAAGCCTTCAAAGTCAGGGAGGTGTCTTCTTAGTGCCAAAAAGTACATGCCAAACTGTATATGGATCTCAGTTAACTCTGAAGAGTTAGGAGGGAAAGGGTCTCATTTGGTAGGATACATGCATGCCTTAACATAAAACCGTTTCAAACGTGGTTTTGCTTAAATCCTGTCTAAAATGTCGACCATGTTCTGTCCTATTTTAGAAAGCATAATGTAGTAGTCAGCATATTGAAGTTCTCTTGGTCGACCATAGTTGGAAGTACACAAAGGAGTCTTATATTAAATATGGCCTACTACCTATTCATTAATTTTTTCAATTCATTAATCACCTATCATGAAATAAATTGAGTGTCCTGAATGGCCTGTGGCATTTATATTTCTATATGCTCCACTGCTTTTATCACAAGGCTAAGGATATAGTAGGCATGTTGTAACAACTGATCAATGTGAGAAGCACCTTAGACCAAAGAGCCAGTTTTCTGGGCACCGATATGCATTGGTTAATGCAATGAATCACTTTTATTATTAGTAAAAATAATAATAATAATAAAGAATGACTTTTAAATACGTCTTGGTATCACCTTCTTTGCTTTTCATTTGTCTTTTAGCAAATCTCTGCTTGTAGAGAATCTACCTGGATCTGGTAGGAGAAAAAAAATCAAATTTCATCAGGAACAATTCTGGGACACAAAAGACTATTTGAGAACAGAATCCCATCTTCCCAGATGTTTCCCATCAACTTGCAATGGATAGACATTATGTAACTGCATCCGGAAGTCCTGCTTTGTTTTTGTTTGTTGGTTTGTTGGTAGCAAATATTCTGTCCCTTCCCCCATCATCTTTGTCTCTCTGTCTCACTCTCTCAGGGCCCATCAGGATAATACACAAAACAACTTGTTACCATTGTTAACATTCATCTTTAATGTAATGCAATTTCTTCCAAGAACTGTGCATACTACTGCCACCACTCTTTTCAAAATCCTCACTAAAGGGCCTAGAAAAATCATGAAAAGGTAGAACAAACTCAAGATATTATAATCCAAAGACATCCTTTTAAAAACCCTGTCTTTATTCTTTTAGAGTCTTATGTTTCAGTTTGAACCTCAATTAAGAGCTGACTTTATACTTATGATAATGCTTTTCTGCATGTATATTATACCTCAGCAAGAAGTTAATTGAAGGAAAAAAGAGAAAATAACTTCAGTAGTCAACTTGTCTTTGCTAATTTACACTGCTAAATATATTTCATAAAATATCTAACATATTCACAGAAGAAATAAAAAGAAAACATATCATGTCTCTAGTTCACTATGTCCCCACTCTAACAAGAGTAAGACATGCAAACAAAGCAATTTTTTTTACTAGGTTGGTCTTTAAGATAGTTATTTAAATCCACATCACAATCTGCATTTTCCAGGTTTCTTCCTTGCTTATACAGGACAGAAATGATCATTGAATGTAAGAGCACAATAACTCCATCCATCAGGTCAATAGCACAAGTTCTAAAAATCTTCTTTAGGTGCATATTCAGAGAGAGATATTAATAACCCTGAAAGAGCCAATCCTGTCCTTTGTGTTAACACTTCTTTTTATAATCTCAGCATACTGTATATACCCACTCTATTTATAAGTTCTAAAATGGGCAAATAACTCATTAATCTACCAGGATCATCAGTAGTCAAATGTCACTTCTTTATCTCTTGTTCACTTTATTTTATTTATTTATTTATTTATTTTGAGAGAGACAGAGAGAGAGAGGGTGAGTTCATGAGCACACACGCATGAGCAGGTGGTGGGTATAGAGAGAGGGAGAGAGAGAATCCCAAGCAGGCTTTGCGCTGACAGTGGGGCTAAATCTCGTGAACCATGAGATCATGACCTGAGCTGAAATCAAGAGTTGGTTGTTTAACCAACTAAGCCCTCCAAGCACCCCGATCTCATTCATTTGTACATGTTCTGTTTAAATACTGAATTTTGAAAGAAAAGAACATGGATTTAGCACTAATATAATCATAATTCCTAGTATCTCTTACTTATTTGTCCTCTTACTCTCGGAAATAAAGAGCTCCACACATATAAGATGATCTCTTAGGCTCCCAAGAAACATGTCACTTTATAAAGAGGTCTATAGTGCCTGTCTTTAATCACCTGACCAGCAGCCATTTATTGAGCACCTAGTACTATCTGACTGGTACTGTGGTAGGCACTGGGAATATAAAGATGGCTTAGAGAAGTCTATAGCCTTATTTTATCAGGTGGTGGTGCTAGGTTTGTTTTCACTTACATAATAGCACAAATCATCCAGTTTGTCAGCTTACTTGGGAACAGGGTCAACAGAGAAAGTAAAGATTTGCTTAAAAAGAAAACTAAATTACAACAAAAATTCCATTAAGTATCATTCCATAGTCTTCCTATGGCCTATAACCTAGAAAAATTTTGAGAGTATTTATGAGGACAAAAGTCAGATTACTTTATAAAATGGATGATAAATGTTAATTAAATGTGTTTAAATTATTTTACTATGTTTTAAGAAACTCTCACCAGGAGGGAAGCAGAATATCCTGGCCATAGAGAAATTAATAAAACATGTTATGCAAAAGTAAAATTTATGATTCATTTGGAATTAGATATCTACCACCTTTTCAATCCATACAAATGCATAATCTTGTCAATTAAATATTATTGTTAAGGTCTAGTAGTATGTTAAAATCACTTTAAAGTGCAACTAAGGAAAATTCATGTGTGTTTATTACTCCTTAAGGATCTATTAGTGGGTATTTTATTCAGATTCGTGCTGTAAAATCTGCATAAACTCAGCATATTGTTATCCCCATGTGTGCATTTGTTTGGTTAAAGCAGAACAGCAAATCTCAATTTTTGCAACTTCTGGAAAAGTCAAGAGAACTAAAACAGTCTTAATTTTAATCAGATACAAACAGTTATCACTACAGAAGTGAAGAGTTGACTATTATGCAAATAGTCACAGTTAGTGGTCACCAGGCCATCACAGAAGACTGAGCTAGTCAATTACTTTAGATATTTCCAAAGACTAGTGAAGATGAATGTTTCTTATTCCACCCTGTCTTATTTCCACAGAAGTATGAAACATATTAGAGACTAATGATTGTTGTTCTCAGATGGAAACCCCATTAAATATACAATGATCAAAATGTTTTGCAAAGATGGAAATTAATTTTTTTTTTCAAATTTTGTATAAATGCCATATGAATATGGTAACATTGTGAAGAATATGGCATTCCTTTCTTTGTAACAACCAAATTCAGATATAAACCTTTCATAAACTTTTGACCTGTAATGAAGGCAATCTGGCTTTTACCCCTGAAGTATTTTACACAAGCTTGTTCTGGTAGCAATGACCAGAGTTCAATTATTAAATTCCTCTTACAGAAATGCAAGTTTACATCTTAGACTACAGGTCTTGTTAAAATTATGCACAACTTAAAGGCAGGGACTTTATATCTCCCTGGGGCTTAGCAAAAGCTCCTCTCTTGCACAGAGTAGGGGCTCAACAAATATTCATAACACAGATGTATTACAGAATTTTCATTCTCTGAAACTAAGCTACAATAATTCTGATTTTTTAATCTTCTGAATCAATTCAAAGTCCTTTTATCATTTGCAATCCTCAAATCGAAGCAACAGAAATATGCATCTGCTCCAAATATACCTCATCACAGCAATCTTTTCTTTTGGCATGCCATGCTCGGACTTTGAAGTCCACTGGTTGGTGTGAGAATACAAAAATTGACCTTATTCATTTATTAGAAAATATTTTTTAATGACTGAGTTCCCCTAGCATATCTGTTGAAATTCTTCTATAGTATAAAGAGGACTCTAAGCTTCTTTAATAATTTTATCATCATTGATTATAATCCTTACTGACAGAGATGATAAGCTCTTCTCACCAGAAGAGCCAAGAATACAGTTTTGCAAAATAATAATAAAAAATATTTGTTATGTCACAGTGGGCTGGTTATACAACATAGAATGAATGACAGAGAAGAATTTAAGCATCAGCTATTATCAAAAATAGAAGCAATTTCATCTGAAGCTACAGGCCTGAAAAATATGCTGTGAACTCCAAACAGAACATAAATAAGATGTCTAAGCTATTGACAGCTGGGGCCCAGCCATGGCAAGCTGACCTTCCCTGGAAGTACCAATAAGAGATGGTGCCTATATATGTAACTGAGGTGGGGGCTGGAGAGTAAAGTAAGGGGATTGCTATAAGAAATGGATACTGAGTAAAAGGATAAATAATAACTATAGCCAAAGGGGCGCCTGGGTGCCTCAGTCAGTTAAGTGTCCAACCTCGGCTCAGGTCATGATCTTGCAATTCATGGGTTCGAGCCCCGCACCGGGCTCCATGCTGACAGCTTGGAGCCTGGAGCCTGTTTTGAATTCTGTGTCTCCCTCTCTCTCTGACCTCCCCCTACTTGTGCTCTGTCTCTCTCCCTCTCAAAAATAAATAAACATTAAAAGAACAAATTAAGAAAATAATAATAACTTTCAGGCTTTCACTCTTTATCGCACTCTAATCTTTTTAGTGCAAAAAGTTAATGACCTGCAACTTCAATGTCATTTTGGAATGTAATCAACAACCCCTGCCCCAGCCTCAGCATGTACACTTCTACTCATACACACACACACTTACACACACTTCTTCACCTGCTACCCCAAGTAAATGCAAAGTATGTCAACACTGAAGATGATGTAAGGATAAGCTAACATGTTATTTAAAGAGAGAATTTGGGGGTGGGTGGCTCAGTCAGTTAAACGTCTGACTCTTGATTTTGGCTCAGGTCATGATCTTGATCTGATCATGAGATCAGGCTCTGTGCTGAATGTGGAGCCTGCTTAAGATTCTCTCTCCCTCTGGGGTGCCTGGGTGGCTCAGTGGGTTAAGCATCTGACTTCAGCTCAGGTCATGATCTCACGATTTGTGAGTTGGAGCCCTGCGTCAGGCTCTGTGCTAACAGCTCAGAGCCTAGAGCCTGCTTTGGATTATGTGTCTCCCTCTCTCTCTGCTCCTCCCCCACTTGTGCTCAGTCTCTCTCTCTCAAAAATAAATAAACATTAAAAAATTTTTTTTTAAAAGATTCTCTGTCTCTCTGACCTCCCCCGCTCTCATGTGGTCTCTGTTGATAAAAAATAATAATAAAATAAAAATAAAAAGAGAGGGGCACCCAGGTAGCTCATTCGGTTAAGCATCTGACTTTTGATGTTGGCCAGGTCATTATCTCATGGTTTGTGGGTTTGAGCCCTGTCTTGGGCTCCACACTGACAGCGAGAAGTCTGCTTAAGGTTCTCTCTTTCCCTCTCTCTTCCTCACCCATGCTCGTGCTCACTCTCTCTCCCTCTCAAAATAAATAAACTTTAAAAAAATAAAGAGAGAAATTTTCTGTTTGTATTTTTATTTAGTACTATGTTCTTATTAAATAACTTAGATACAATAATGTCTCTATTATGAAACATAAGGTCCAAACTCCCTAGTCTAGTCTGGTATTAAAATCAGTCTGTAAGATGTTCTTAATGTACCTTTCAAGGTTGTTTTTCTATTATGTTTGCCATCTTTCATTTATTGCTTTCAATAGCTTCTAAGTCTTTGTTCAAGTCACTTCTTCTAACATATAGACTGATCTTTCCTCTCCTCTCTGCCTTCCCAAATCTGACCTACCTTTCAAATTTTAGCTCAAATTCAACTACTAAATGAAAATTCCCCAAGCAAAAAATATCTTTCCCTCTGTTAAAATTTATACTGCACATATTGTGTTGAATTATTTAATGGTTTTTATTTCAATCTGACATTATTGTGGTGTCAATTCTATCTAGGTATTGGGGACATAGAAGTACACAAAATCCCCTACCATTATCTCCTAGGGAAGACAGACAACATGAAAATAAAAGTATATATGCATACATATGTATATATGTGTGTGTGTGTATACATACACGTGGGCAAAAAATATATAAAAATATAAAACATACCCATTTATAATAAATTCTATGAATAAAAATAAAGTAAGATAATGAGATAGCATTTGGAGGGTAGAGGCCAGAAAGAGGGATATAGTGGGTAAGGAGTAGAGAGGACTATTTTTGATAGGGATGGCCAAGGAAGGCTTCTATAAGAAGATAATGTAGCACAGGGTTGAATGACCTAAGGAAATGCTACCTGGAATTACATGAGAGAAAAGCAACTCAGGCAGAAGGCACATGGGGCAAAGTAACTGAAGCAGCAATAACTTGGGTTGAGTAACCTAATAAGTCCAAAGCAAAATGAGCAGAGAGTAGCAAGGGCAAGATTAGAAAGATGGGCAAAGACCAGATCATTTGGGGCTTTGTAGGGCACAGTGAGGAATTTGGATTTTCTTTTGAATGTGATAGAAAGCCATTAGAGGGTTCGAGGAGAGAAGTGGCATGAGATCTGATTTAGATTTATAAAGATCATTCTGGTTTCTGTGAGGAAAATGACTATATTAGTGCAAGAATGAAAGCAAGGAGACCAGGTTAGAAACGACCTCAACAGTCGTGAAGTAGGGATATATTGTTGGCCTTTTTCCATCTTATATACCCTGTCTGGTACAGTAAAAAAAAAAAAAAATCTTGCAGATAGGTTCGTAATATACTACTACTAGGACAGTGCCTTTAAATATGAAAGTAATTATCTGACTGATTGATTAACTGACTGACTAAAACATGGCTTGTCCAGCGATTCCATATGAGACAAGAAGCACATAACTTTAAAACATTTGTACTCTTTTATGCCACAGGGGAGAAGAGGATAACAAATTAAAATCTAAGTGGCTACTGTTACATCACTGCAAATATTGTATTTTCTGCAAATATTATATTTTTTAATAAAAGTTTAGGTAGCAGAGAAGCTTACTGATGGAAACTAAAAATGTAATTCCTGAATTTAGTCTCTGTATGGGAAGAATAGGAATATTTAAAACTATTCAAGCTACCTGCCAACTTTTCTATGGGAAAAAAAATCAACTGTTTTTGAGATCAGAAAGTTGACAATCTAAGATCAGAAAGTTGAAAATCTAATATATATATAAACTGGCTCAAACACTGGTTAAATTAAACATCTATTGCTTTCAGTTTTTGTTGGTAGTTTATACTAATGTCGTATATGTCAAATGAAATTGGAATTTACAATACAGAGTCATATGCTGCAGCAATTTACCTCTCATAACTTTTTGCATTACAAAGAACAATAGACCAATAACATCATTTAAGACTGATTAGGAATAACTTATGCAATTGCAAATGCAAAGGAATAGAAACCAAGCCCAAAAAGAAATGGGATGATATGCTGGATCACTCAGGTCAATAACATAAAAATAATCAGAATTCTAAATGGAAAATAAAAACATTGACTTTTCCAACATTATTTAAGCAATCCTACTAATAAATCCTAATATTCATTTGTTCTCTATTTTAAAGTATTGATTTTTACTTCACTCCATGTAAAACACAGTATTACATAGCCCTTGATGATATTTCTTAATAGTAAGCAAATAAAGAAGGAGGAGCATTGTATATCTTAGATTTAAAATTTTAGCCAATCTTCTGTGCCACGCCCCCCAAAATAAAAGTAGTATTAGACAGGGTTGCCCTAATTACAAGATGTTAAGAAAAGAGAAGAGAAAAGAAGAGAAATGAAATGAAGAAAGACATGAGAAGAATGAAAAGAGGGGCACCGGGGTGGCTCAGTCAGTTAAGCGTCTGACCGGCTCAGGTCATGATCTCACAGTTCATGGGTTCGAGCTCCGCATCGGGCTCTGTGCTGACAGCTCGGAGCCTGGAGTCTGCTTCTGATTCTGTGTCTCTCTCTCTCTCTGTCCCTCCCCTGCCCACACTCTGTCTCTCAAAAATAAATAAATGTAAAAAAAAAAAAAAAAGAATGAAAAGAGAAATATAAAAAGTGGTACAAAGAAAGTAAAGAGAGAAGAAAGAGGAGGGAGGAAACAAGCAAGCTAGGGTATTGTGGACTTTTAAGAAAAGTAGTACTATCTTTTATAACCACAATTTTTACCTGTTCACTACTCACTCAGTCTCTCACACTTCAACAAATGTAAACTCCAAACCCCAGTGTTATACTTACCTTTCAAATATTTTGCAAAGATCAAATAATATATGTAGCTCTTTGCAAAATAGAAATTGCTGTAAAAACTTTAATTAAAAAGTTAATTATATTACAATAACATCAATACCAATAAAATATTTAGAAATAAATTTAGCCAAGGAGGTGAAAGGTCTCTATATGGAAAGCTATAAGACATTGATGAAAGAAATCAAAGCCACAAATAAATGGAAAGGTATCCTGTGTTTATGGATTTAAAGAATTAATATTGTTAAAATATCAATGCTACCTAAAGCTATCTAAAGATTTAATGCAATCCCTACCAAGAGTTCAAAGGCATTTTTTAATAGAAGTAGGAAAAAAAAAAAAAAAACACTTAAAAATTTACATGGGACCACCAAAGACCAAATAGCCAAAGGAATTCTGAGAAAGAAGAACAAAGCAAGGAGGTACCACACTTCTGATTTCAAGTTATACTATAAAGTCATCTTCATCAAAAGAGTATGGTATTGGCATAAAACAGACATACGGATCAAGAGAACAGAACCGAGAGCCTAGAAATAAACCTAAGTGTATACAATCAACTAATATTTGACAAGGGAGCCAAAAATACTCAATGGAGCAAAGATAGTTTATTGTCTCTTCAATAAATGGTGCTGGTATAACTGGATATTCACATGTAAAAGAAAGAAACTGGGCCCATACATTATACCACTCATGAAAATTAACTTGAAATGGAGTAAAGACTTAAACCTAAGACCTAAAAACATGAAACTCCTAGAAGAAAACATATGAATAAAACTCCTTGGCATGGGTCTTGGTAATGATTTTTTGGATATGACACACCTAAAGTACAGGCAACACAGTAAAAAATAAAGAAATAGAACTACATCAAATAAAAAAACTTCTTCAAAGCAAAAGAAACCACCAAGAAAATGAAAAGATAACCCATGAGATGGGAAAAATATTTACAAACCATATATCTGATAAGAGGTCAATATCCAAAATATATAAAGAACTCATAGAATCAATAGCAAAAAAACAAAACCAAAAACCAAAAACCAAAACCAAAACCAAAACCAAAACAAAAAAACACTTAAAAAATGGACAAAGTACCTGAACAGACATTTCTCCATAGGAAATGCTTTAAAGGCCAACAGGTACATGAAAAGATGCTTCACATCACTAGTCATTAGGGAAATGCAAATTAAAACCACAATGATATATTACCTTATGCCTATTAGAATGGTCATCATCAAAAAGACAAGATAACAAATGCTGGTGAGGATGTGGAGAAAAGGGAATCCTTGTGCACTGTTAGCGGGAATGTAAATTGGTACAACCACTATGAAAAACAGTGTGGAACAATCTCAAAAAATTAAAAATAGAATGACCACATGATCTAGCAATTTCATTTCTAAAAATCCCTACCAAGGGATTCATATCCAAAGGTAATGAAAACACTAACTTGGAAATATATCTGCACTCCCATGTTCATAGCGGCATTATTTACAATAACCAAGCCATGGAAACAACTTTAGCATCCACTAATGAATGAATGAATAAAGAAGTTGTGGTATATACATAAAATAGAATATTATTCAGCCTTTACAAAAAAAAAAAGGAGAAGTCTACCATCTGCAACAACATGGATTGGCCTTAGTGGCATTATGCTAAGTGAAATAAGTCAGACGGAGGAAAGACAGACAAATATGTTCTCACATATGGAACTAAAAAACAAACAAACAAGACAAAACAAAAAACTAAACTCAGCAAAAGAGATCAGACTGTGGTTAGCAGAGATTGGGCTGGGGGGAGGGGGAACCAGAGGAAGGTGGTCAAAACATACAAACTTCCAGTTATAAGATAAATAAGTACCATGGATGTAATATACACGAAGACTACAGCTAACACTGCTGTATAACATATAGGAAAGTTAAGACAGTAAATCCTAAGAGTTCTCATCACAAAGAGAAAAATATGTTTTTCCTTTATTTTTTTCTTCATTCTTTTATTGTTTATTTTTGTATCTATATGAGAAGATGGATATTAGTTGAACCTATTGTGGCAATTATTTTGCAACATATGTAAATCAAACTATCATGCTGTACACCTTAAACTTATATAGTGATGTATGTCAATCCATTTCTCAAGAAATCTGGAAAAATTAATTATAAATATTTAATTAAATTAAGATATATATATGATATATATATAACATATATATATATGATATATATATATATATAAATATCATATATATATATATGCATATGCATTTTTTTTGGTACAAAAAGGTGGTTTCATTACGGAGACAGAACCTGTGGGCAGAAAGAGCTGCCTCGGGATTGTGAGGAATGACTGATTACACACTTGGGAGTTGGGGGAGGTAAAGGCAAGGGGAAGTTTCCCAAAGGATTTTCATGCACATATTTATTTTTAAACTTGAAAACTCATGAATGACTTTAAATTGAAATTTAAACTGAAAATTAAAAAGTTGTGGATTTAGGTTGCTGGCCAAGTTCATACAAATGCAAGGACCGGTCTATCAGTGTGCCCTATTGTTAACCATTCATGACTTGGGAGACATGGGACTCATTATAATATTATAATAACTTCTATAGAAATGTAGAGATAGATATTTTCTCCAAACAAACTTAACCAATTTTGAGACAGTTCAACTTAACTGTATACATTTCTATGGGTAATTACATGAAACAAAGAGAGAATGGGAACACCCGCTTCCACCCCCACAAATAAAAAATAGAAAAAAAGAAAAAGACATGTCCCATGACATGTGAGTCACATAAAATATCTATCTACAGATTTAATTTTTGACTCTAGTGTGCATTACAAGTAGAATTCCTAAAAATGTACTTAAAAATTTGTGAACAGGCATTTTCCAAGATCCTATTTATCACATCCACAATGATCTGGAATTATGATGATCTAAACTACAGACACTGATTTTTAGTTCCACGTGACAACTCTCAAACATGAAGGACACAAAGCTTAGCTTTGATTCTCTTTAACTCTTCTTAATTTAACAATAAAAAAGGTCAGGTTAGTTCCTTTAAAACTGTACTATGGCTGTAGTTTCCATGGTAGAATAAGGAGTTGAATCTACATAGAAATTATCAGCCAATAACAATAGGTCTTTGTCCAGCTGTGACTACTTTCCTCTTCTACAACCAGTCCTTATCAGGCTCAGGAAATGCCTGTTTTAACTGACAGGTAGGAGATTAAATCTACAGCTGCTGAAACACAATCTCAGCTCTGTTAGATAGGCTTTCATTGAAAAGCACTACAAACACATAATTTGTTTATGTTGTACCAGCAATCTCTGACAAAGCAGACTGTCTAGCTGAGACAAATGTGGTTAAACCCATTTATTGTATTATTTCTGCTACACAGAACAGGCTCTTAAAACGCAGAAACTAGACAAGGCACAAAGCTCTAGCTGTCTAAAGAAATCAAGAATAGATGACTTCTTGTTACACTAGCTCTTTTTACACAGAAAGCATGTTCTCCCCTGGAAAACATCTATTCCAATTTCTCTTTTAAGTGGGTGGTTCAATTATGTTTATGCTTTCAGTTTTTAAAGTTTCTTTTGTTCCTTTCAGCATAAACAGGCATAAAATCACCTAATCACTGAATATCTCTAGATTTAAGAACATGAATATTTATAGCAAGTGCTATATCACCTCCTCAAAAAAAAAATCCATAATGATAAATTCTAATGACAATCCACCTTTTTTCAATATTTATTGCAAATTCTTATAATGCTATTTGGTTTATTTCACTTGATTAAAAAAAGCTTTGCACTTATAAGGAATATGAACAATACTTTTTTAAAAACTAAGGAGTTATGCATAGAGATACCTAATTTTATAAAATCAATGTCACGGGAGAGATTTTAACAACAATAATAATGAAAGCTGCTAGCCAAGCTGCTACTTGCTCCAAGTTAATAATAGGAACTAGAAATAAAAGTTTTTTATATCTAAAATCTATTCTTTAGGTAAACTTGTTTAATTCTAGCATTGAGTATACTGCATATAATAAACTGTACAATTAAAGATTAAAGTCTTTATCTACCTTTCCTAAATTCTAAAAGTTATAATCAATGATAATGAAACAACAGATGGTATACAATATGGTTTTAAAAATAAGAAAACAGATGCTATAGCTCAAACTTGTCAAAAATTTTTAGGAAGAGTAGCATAATAAAATAAATAATTATAAGAAACTATATTTGAAACATGGCCAAAAGGATTATGGTTAGCCACTCTCAAACATGTCACCATCCCCTAAAATCTTACTTTATTTTTCCTTAATCATCATCATAAAAAAGGAAAGTGAGAAAATAATCTTCCAAGTTGGAACATATGTGCCACTTGGAACTCTGAGTTAGTCTTAAAATATAGAAAGTATGCAATAAACTAGCTGAATCCATGGGGTCTCCCTCAAACAGCATGGATAATGAGGGGAATCCATAACAGACATAAACAAACCCAGAAAGATGTCTAGACCCCACATCATTATGTATGATATATGCCCAAGATATATGGGCATACATTTGAATGTTCAAGTTCAAACATGGCTTCTATTAGACAGATTCAGTCACAGCATGGGGTTTCTTTAATAAACAAACCTTACTGTTAGAAAATATTGGGGACTCAAATCATGTATTATGCTCCAGCTAGTTAGAGATGTGGTGCTGTAATGCCCTATATCCCTTGAAGCTTTTGTATAACAGACTGTAAATAATAATAATAATAAATAAATAAACTACATCCTAAGAAAACACATAGAAGTCTTAGATTTTTGTATTTCAAGTTGGGAGCCAATACTACACAAAGCTAGCATCTCAACATATGCTCAAGAATTTACCTTTCCCATTAAAAATTAGAAATAAGTTTAACAATGTGGGCCTTGGTTTTTTATTCCCCATAATTCTTAAAGATGCTGAATGCAGTCACATAAAAAAATGTAGCCATAGTCATTTATCTCACAACAATAGGTTCTTTGCCATATTTGAAATATATACACGTTTAATATAAATAGATTTACCTCACTTTAGAACCCTGGACTTTTAGAACTGGAATGGCTTTAGAAAGTTTTCATTTTAAACGTAAATATAATAAACCCCAAAGAGGAGAAGTGACTTGTCAAGGTTACGAAACTTGAGAATGGCTAAACCAAAGGTAAAAATAAGGGCTTTAGTCTCCAAGTTTACTGATTTCACAAAATCATAAAATCAAAGATTTTCAGGGATGGAAAAAGATTTAGAGACTATATAATCCAGTAATTCTCACCTACTCGAGGAGTTCTGGTGAGCTTTCTCAGAAATATGTGTACTCTCTCCTCCCTCATCCAGAACCACTGATCAGGCCTAACCACATTTTATGGAGGAGAAAATGGAGGCACCTAAGGATAATGTGACTTACCTATGGTGACATAACTAGTCAAAATCAGCTCAGATTAGAACTAGATCTCCTAACTCCCAGTTCAGGAATTTTCTTTTTTCTTTCCCAGTTTTCTTTCTGCCTCCTTTAAGGTAGAACCTAAAAACAAAGATACCCTTTCTGTCCCTGGCATTAGTCCAAATATGTTTTTTTCCTAAACATAATCTACATCAGGTAGAGGATAAAGGCAAATTTCAGTTCTTCTACAAAGACATTCTGGCAACACTGATACACAGTGATTCTGATAAGTTCCTGTCTTCCTTTTTCCCAACTGTCCCCTCTCAAATCTGTACACCTGGGACACACATTAAAACCAGTCATGTATTCTTCTTCTTTCTTTTTAAATGTAGTGAGACCATGAACTCCTTTGAGAACAGAATCATAGCTTTTACTCTCATATTCCTTGAAATATACATAACACAAAGGCAGCTTTCAGCAAAATATAAATAGAGTATTTTCCCAAAGATCAGGCTACTAATTTTAAAAAGCTTAAGAGTGAACTGACTAAACAGAGTGAAACAGCATATAAAAAAGACAATAAATCATGACTAAGTATAGTTTTTTAGAGGAATGCAAGGTTGGTTTAACATTTGAAAATCAATCAGTAAAATTCATCATAATAAGAAATAAAGTAACAAAAATGAGATCATTTCAGTAGATGCAGAAAAAGCATTTGAAAAACTTTAATACCCATTCATGATAAGACCTTCCAAAAAACTTAACTACAAGGGAACTTCTTCAATCTTATTAAATTTAGATTTGAAAAACCTACATCAAACATCATAATCAATGGTGAAAGTCTCCATGCTTTCTACACAAGAACAGGAAGGCAAGAATGTCCACTCTCACCACTTCTATTCAATATTATACTGAATTCCCTACCCAGTGCAATAATGAGAGGAAAGAAAGAAAATGCACAGTTTGAAAAAGAAGAAGTTAAACTGGTTTTAGCTGCAGAAAACATAATAACTATAGAAAATCTTAACGAGTTTGATAAAAAAAAAAAAAAAAAAAAAAAAAAACTACCAGAACTGAAAAGAAATTTAAGCAAAGTCAAACATGCAAGGTCAGTAACAAAAATCAGTTGTCTTCCCATATACTAGATATACTAGAATAAGCTATTAGAAAAAGAAATTTTTCTAACTCCATTTACAATAGTATAAAAAATAAAATACTTAGAAAATTTTAACCATAAGAACAGAGAGGGAGGCAAACCATAAAAGACTCTCAAATACAGAGAACAAACTGAAGGTTGCTGAAGGTGTTGGGTGGGGGATGGACTAAATGAGTGATGGGCATTAAGGAGGGCACTTGTTGGGATGAGCACAGGGTGTTATGTGCTAAGGGATGAATCACTAAATTCTACTCCTGAAACCATAATTACACTATATTCTAACTAACTTGTATTTAAATTTTTTTTTAAAGAAAGAAAAATTTAACCAAAGTATAAAAGGCTTTTCTACCCTGAAAGCTATAGAACACTGCAAAGGAAAAATTTTTAAATACCGAAAAATTGAGAAACATACCATATACATGTAATGGATGGCTGAATATTGTTAAGATAGCAATTCTCACCCAAATTAATCTACAGATTCAACATGATTCCAACCAGAATCCCAGAAGATAGGGTCAAAATGATTTAAAATCTATCTAAAAATTCGGCAAAACAATTTTGAAAAAGAAAATTGTAAGTAGAGAACAATATAATAAGATTTTAAGACTTACTACAATGCCATAGTAATTCATTCCAGGCGGGACTGTGCAAGGACAGACATATAAATCAATGAAACAGAATAGAGACTCCAGAAATAAACCCACGCTTAATTTTCACAATGATGCCAAGGTAATCCAATATGAGAAAGGACAGTCTTTGAAACAGATTTAGCTAGAAATGGAGATATATATGGAGAAAAATAAGCCTAGACCCTTCTCTGACACCAAACACAAAATGTAACTACACATAGAAAAGACCTAAACATCTGAGCTAAAATTAGAAAAATTCTGGAAGAAAACAGAGGAGGAAATCTTTGTAACATTATATTAGGCAACACTTAAAACATAACACACAAAAACATGAACCAGGAAAGAAAAAAAAAAGATAAAATGTCATCAAAATTATAAACTTCGCTCTTTGAAAGACACAGTTAAAAAGACAAAAAAAGTAAGCCACAAACTAGGAGAAAATATTTGCAAAAGAAAATAAAGAACTTTCTATCCAGAATATTTTTTAACTGTTACAATTCAATAAATGAGACAAATTAATAAAAACATCACTAAAGATGTGAATAGATTATTCACACACAAAACTATATGAATAACCAATAAGTACATGAGAAGACTCTCAACATCACCAGTCACCAGAGAGGTGAGTATCAAAACCACAACGAGATACCCCTAAAACCTACTAAACTGGTTAAAATTTTAAAAGATTAACAATACCAAGTGCTGGTGAGGGTACAGAACAAGTGGGACTTCCAACGTTCCTAATGGGAATAAAGATGTTACAGCCAGTTTCTCTAGAAAGTTAAACATACAATTTCCATACAACCCAGAAATCAATGTACTCTTAGATATATATATATACACATGAAAAGGAAAACATATGTGTACATATGTGTACTTGCAACATTATTCATAACAGCCAATAACTGGAATAAATCCAATGTCCATTAACTGGAAAATGGCTACACAAATCATGCGTGCCCATGTACATTCTATGGAAAACTACTTAGCAATATAAGGGAACAAAACATTGATAGACCCAGGAACATGAAAGAATCTAAAAATCATGAAAAAATTTGAACATAAAAGAGTATGTACTATATGATTCCATTTATATAAAATCCTAATAAAGACAAAATTATAGTGGCAGAAAGCAGATAAATGAGTGGAACAAGTGTGTCATAGTGAGGATGTGACTGCAAAGGGACATGAGGAAACTTCTCAAGGCTAAAAAGTTATAAATGGCTATATACAATGCCCAGAATTTAACACTTGAATTTTACTGCATGTAATTTATACGTCAGTAAAGCAGGGAAAAAAACAATTTTGAAAAGTGTAAAAATTATAACTGTTCTATGAAGAAGGCATTAATTTCTTATTTTACAGATGAGATAAAAAAGAGTAGGTAATTTATTCAACATTATAGCTAGTAAGTGGCAGAGCCAGAATTCACATCTGTATCTTCGGCAGCTGATACTCTTTCTAAAACGTTAAGGCGATTTCCTTTGTGGATAGAGTATTCACAGCATTCTTAGGAAAAGGAAAATTCTACTTTAGCATTAAACAGAAAAAGTGTTCCATTGGGAAGTCCTGCCTCAAAATGTAGCCTTCCTGAGCTATCGAGTTGCTTGGGACTTTTTTGTTTGTTTGTTTCATTCACACTAACTTGTTAAAATGACAGCCTTATCCCACCTGTTATTAGCTTGGAAAGAAAAGCAATTCGTACCACAAGAACACCTAAATTCACCAAGTACTGCAAACCTGAGCAGCTTATTCCTTGGTCCCAGGAACTGATCTCCCAAAATGCCATGATACTAGCATATGGATGGAAGAAGCAAGAGTAGGCAAATTTCAATCATTTTTAAAAGTTTTATTTCAACAATAAAAAATAGTGAAAAGCCCATTATTTCATTAAGAGGCAGTGTGTTACATAGTAAAATAAGTCCTGGAATAAGTAAAATGAAGTTAAAAGATCTAGATCAGAATCAGTATCATAACAAATTGCTTAACTTCAAGTTTTCTCCTCATTAAAAGAGGAATAATAATACCTACCTCACAAGGTTGCTGTGAAGAGAAAATCATGTAAAGTGCTTAGTATATAGTAGACACAGTCTGCTGAATTTAAATTTGATAATTTCAAACTAGTTCAGTGCTCTCTTAAAGAATCACACCTCCTTTTGGAGAACATTTCAGAATCGTGTGTGTGTGTGTGTGTGTGTGTGTGTGTGTGTGTGTGTGTGTGCGTGTGTGTGTGTGTGTGTGCACGTGCGCGCGCGCTCTTCATTACAAATTCTCTCCTTTGGGAGACTCATTACACCCTGAGGGAAAAAGTGATGCTGTCCATTGCTACTGATTTCCTGGGATAAGCTTTAGGATGATGGGCATATATGATTTGACAATCACCAAAACACATGAAGAATAGGTAGGAATAAAAGCTCTGAAGAACACAGCTGGGTTTCTCTTATCCTATAAAGGTTTTCTAAAAGAAGAATGATTAAAAAATATTAAAAAAACAGAATACTATTTTCACTGAAATATCAAAGGAAGGTTAATAGTAAGGTTAAAAGATTCTGAATTATTTTATCAGGCACAAAAATAAAAGGTACACACTGAAGAAGACCTAATGACAGATGTTAATCTAATTTGCTTCTCCTGACATTATAGTAACATTACCATGTTATTAATCGCTTTAAGTCACTATGGTAATTGCATGATAATAATAATAGTAATAATAGTAATGGCACACTGATATAGTACTTGCAACGTGTCAGGCACTTTTCTTAGTGCTTTACATGCAAGAACCCCTTTAATTATCGAAACATATGTATAAGGTAGGCATTATTATGTTCTCATTTTTATAGATGAGGTGTAGTAGCTTGCCTCAAGGTCCAGGAAGTCTGGTTCTAGATCCTACTCTTAACCAACGTGCCATAACTGCCTAATGTTGCAGAGATTCTCAAATTTGGTGCCATATTGTAGGAGTAAAGTTGGTAAAGAACGGAGAAATGAGAGGGAAATAAGGACAATCTTGAAAATTTCTTAGAGAAAGTATATATATATTTGAAGTAGTGTAATAAGTGTAAAAGTTCTCCATGCTATAAACTGAATTTCATAAACATATATTTGTGATTCTGTTTTTACTGTATCTAGTATAAAGAACTGAAAGCAGAACAACATGGCTCATGTTACAAGTGACTGTGTTGGGGCGCCTGGGTGGCTCAGTCGGTTAAGCGTCCGACTTCAGCTCAGGTCATGATCTCACCATTGGTGAGTTCGAGTTCCACATTCCCACACTGGGCTCTACGCTGACAGCTCAGAGCCTGGAGCCTGCTTCAGATTCTGTGTCTCCCTCTCTCTCTGCTCCTCCCCTACTTGTGCTCCATCTCTCTCTCTCTCTCTCTCTCTCTCTCTCTCTGTCTCTGTCTCAAAAATAAATAAACATTAAAATTTTTTTTTTTAAAAAGTGACTGTTTACTTCCACATGGCCTAGGAAAGCTCACAAATATTTAAAGTTAAAATGTGCATCTTAGAAGATAAAAAGAATTTTTTTGTGTCACAATATTAACATAACTGGAAATTTCTGTAATACTCAAGAATTGTATGAGGTTATTTTTGTTTATCTAGAGGGCACATAAGTTTTAAAAATTAAAAAGTATTGAATAATATAAAATTCACTGCTTAGATGTTAAGACTAGACTGAAATTCTGGTTCTTTTACTATCTTATTTTGAATCAGTAAATCTCAATTTTCTTATATATAAATGAGGTTATAATATTTCTATCGCTTACCTTAAAGGAATCAAGGTGAAGATTACCTACTAGATATGGAAATTATCTGAAAAATATGAATTACTATGTGAATGTACATTCTTTCCTCTAGCATTTACTCTAAATACTCTGTAAGCCAGCACATTTTTTATTTGGGGTTCACCATAGTTCTACATATAGAAATGTCCCTAGGAATAAAGAAGCTCAAGAAATGTGACTTAAGACTTTTAGAAGACTTACTACATTCTTGAAAATTATGCCAGATACTTTCACACTTTATCTCAATTAATCTACACAACAGCACAATTCTATAAGATATCATTATGACATTTTATTGATTCAGAAAGATTAAGACAATGGAGTTACTAATGTGACAAAAACAGGATTCAAAATCAAGGGATTCTGATGTCTTTTTACTATAATGCCTTTCAACGTAAAGAAAAGTTAAGATTTAATCAGCTAAGGAACCGCTAACTGGAATTTTTCTGTGGTTATTAACGCTTTTCTAGCTTTCTAAAATTTGAGAAGATCAAATTGTTGACCGAAGTTTAAATCTGGCTCCATCATTGATGGACATTTTCTGGTGACTTTTTTTTTTGAAGATGGAAATAATGCACCAGCTATTTCTTTCTACCTCAACATTCTACTGAATTATAAGAGTAAGCTATATTCACCTCTTGATAGTGAATCTACATCACCATCTCTTGATGACAAATCTCTTGACAGGATACTATTAGAAGTTTTGTTCACCAACATTGAAATCATATCAACAGTGGCATTTGCGGATCTCAGAAGCTAAGAAGAACATATTGATTGTTTGTAAGGAGTGGAAGTGACCATGGCCTAGGCCCAAATATCTCATCAGTTACAGGGTTCCTCCAAACATGAAGGCTATTGAATTCAAATGCAAGTGAAAAGGGAATAAAGTGTATCAATACTGTGTTCTTTTTAAAGATTCTTTGTAAGAAACTTCTAAGTACCACTGAGATCACAATATTTAGCCAACCATTGAGGTGACTACCTCTTTCTGTTCTTTAACTCTTTAAATCAAAGTTGATTCTCATACTTTGTACTTTGAGTATTTCATTTTTTTATTCTGAAATGAGTTCAAATTTACAGAAAAGATTCCAAAAACTGCAATATACCCTTTGAAGACCCTACTGAAGTTTTGCCAACTGTTGGAGTATGTCTTTTATAGCAATAAGCTCCAATCCAGGATCATGTGTTGTCATGTCTCTTCAGTTTCCTTCAATCTGGAATTGTTCCTCAGTTCCTCCTTGACCCTTATGACCTTAACACTATTGAAGACTTCAAGACAGCTATTTTGCAGACTGTTCCTAAATTGTTGTTTTTTCCCCCCCCAGGTTATGCATTTTGGCAGAAATATCACAGAAGTGTTGTTATGCTCTTCTCACTGCATCCCATCAGGTAACTTATGACATCTATTTGTACCATCGCTGTTAATGTCACCTGAGTAATGTGGGATCTGCCAGTTTTCCCCACTATGCTGTTATTCTTTTCTCCTTCTTTCCCTAAGTATTGTGTGAGGAGATACTTTGTGACTCAAATAAACATCTTATTGTTCATCCATCTCTTATCCAGTAGTTTTAGCATCTCTTTATGTTTCTTATCTGAATTCATTATGACTATGATGGTGATCAAGTGGTAGTTTTCTTTTCATAATTTCTTGTACATTTGTTAGTTGGCACTCTACCATAAGGAAGAGCTTTCTCTTCTCTCATTTGTATGTGTATATATATATGTACATATAGTATGCATATATATTATATATATGCATATATTTGTGTGTGTGGATATATATATATATACATATATACACACATACATATATCAGTGTGTATTTGTGCACTCTTAATGTATTAAATGAATTAACTCTTTTTTTATTCTTACCTTGTGCCAGATATGAACACAGATTGCCCCTTCGTGATGGATTTTGCATCCTTTGTTATGTCCCTATAATTTTTTAAGCCCTTCTTTAATTTCTGGAACAAGAAGATGTTCCAGATTTATCCTGTATTTTCCCTGTTTCAGACCTGGACTGAGTGGAATGATATTTAGAAGCTAAGATCTGGTTGCAAGGTGCATTCATTACTTGTAGGGTATACCTTGGTCTTAGAGCCTCTCAGTAGATAGACCTTAAAAATATTTTTTTTGTATATACTACACACACTCATACACATTTACCCCTAAATTCACTTCTATATACAACTAGAATATACATTTAAAAGAATTATATATCTCTATGTAGAATATAATATCTATATATATAAAAGCATGAAATCACTTTGATACTTCCAGCTCCACTCCAGCACCACAGAGATTATTCTTGTCTTCTTCCTGTTTTCCATATTTGTAATTCTACTTTCTAAAAAAAATTTAAAGCCCTATCACAATTCCACTGGCATTTTTCACAGAAATAGAACAACCCTAAAAGTTGTATGGAATCACAAAAGACTCTTTATAGCCAAAGGAATCTCAGGAAAGAAAAAAACAAAGCTGGTGGCATCACATTCCTTGATTTCAAACTATGTTGCAAAGCTGTAATAATCAAAACAGTATGGTTTTGACATTAAAACAGATACACAGATCAATGGAACAGAATCAATAGCCCAGAAATAAGCCCCCACGCACATATAGGTAGTTAATTTATGACAAGGGAGCCAAGACCAAACGATGGGGAAAGGACGGTCTCTTCAATAAATGGTGCTGGGAAAACTGGACAGTCATATACAAAGGAATGGAACTGGACCACTATCTTTTATCATATACAAAATATAACTCAAAATGGATTGAAGACTTGAATTATGACCTAAAACCATAAAACTCCTAGAAAAAAACATAGGCAGTAAGCTCCTTGACACTGGTCTTGGTGATGATTTTTGGGATTTGACACCAAAACCAAAAGCGACAAAAGCAAAAATAAGTAAGTGGGACTACACTGAACTGAAAAAACTTCTTTCTGCACGACAAAGGGAACCACCAACAAAATTAAAAGGCAATCTACCTAATAGGAGAAAATATTTGCAAATCATATATTTGATAAGAAGCTAATATCTAAAATATATAGAGAACTCATACAACTCAAGAGCAAAAAACCCAAACAATCCAATTTAAAAATGGAAAGAATATCTGAATAGACTTTTTCCAAAGAAGAAATATAGAAGGCCAACAAACATGAAAAGGTGCTCAACATCATTAACCACTGGGGAGATGCAAATCAAAACTATAATGAGATATCATCTCACACCGATAGAATAACTATTATCAAAAAGGTAAGAGGGGCACCTGGGTGGCCCAGTTGGTTAAGCATCCGACTCTTGACTTCAGCTCAGGTCACAATCTCACAGTTCATGAGTTCGAGCTCCATGTCAGGCTCTGCGCAGTTAGTGCAGAGCCTGCTGGAGATTCTCTCTCTGTCCCCCCACCCCTACCCCCACTTACACTCTCTTCTCTCTCTCTTAAAAATAATTAATAAACTTAAAAAATATATAAGAAATAAGCATTACTGAAGGTGTGAAGAAAAGGGAATCATTTCTACTTGGTAGAAATGTAACTTGGCACAGCCACTATGGAAAGCAGTATGGAGGTTCCTCAAAAAAATTAAAACTAGAACTAGCACATGATCCAGCAATTCCACTTTTAGGTACTTAACTGAAGAAAATGAAAACTAGAAAAATCACATGTACTTCCATGTTCTTTGCAGTGTTGTATTCACAATAGCCAAGACATGGAAACAACATAAATAGCCACCAATAAATGGATGGGAAAAGAAGATGTGATACATAAATACACACACACACACACACACACACACACACACACACACACTGGAATATTATTCTGCCATAAGAAAGAAAAAAGAAAAGAAACCAAGCTCACAGATACAGGGAACAGATTGATAGTTGCCAGAGATGGGGGTAGGGCATGGGTGAAATGCATGAAGGGTATCAAAAGTTACAAACTTCCAATGTGTAACTAGACTTAATGTGGTGATCATTTTGCAATATATACAAATGCCGCATCATTATGTAATGTACCTAAAGTTAATATAATGCTATATGTCAATTATTCCCCAATAAAAAAAATTTTAACTAAATTTTAAAAAACTCTAGCCCCCACTGTATATATGCATTTGCTTGTATATACATGTGTGTGTTTATATGTGTTTATATATACATAATTATATATGTATGTGTATTTACATGTGTATACATATATGTATATGTATGTGAGTTTACATATGCATATACATATGTGTATGTGTTTATATGTGTGTGCATGTATATATACATATATGTATATATGTACGTGTGTATATATATCTATCCTATTTTACCAACCAATCTCCTGACCCTGACAAGCCACTCACCCACTTGGCAGCCTTCACCTGGTTGGCCTCGACTCTTATTGAGCCATCACCTTGATGAGCCACTTTCCTTACAGGGCCCTCAACCTACCAGATGCCACTCAACTCAGTTGCCTTCTTCCATTGGGCCTGCCTCATTGCTCTTTGACTGAACTAGAAAGGGAGGGAGGAAAAGAAGGCAGAAGAGCCCTATTGTCTTTTGATGTATGTCCCTACTTCCTATTAATTAGCCACTGCTATTTCCTCCATTTCATTTAACTGTGAGACAATATGGTATAATAAACGGGAGACTGATTTTGAAGCTGCAGAGACCTAAGTTTGATACCTGGCTCTAACTAGCTGTGTAACCTTAGTTTGCTCATCTGTCCATTGGCAATGATAAAATATACATTGTCGTGTATTTATGAAGGTTAATGAAAATACACATAAAGAAACTGATTCAGTGCCTGTCAGAGGAAACCATAAATGTGAACTGTTATTAAATTTTTAGGCTTAGATGGTAAACACCAAAATAAAGGTATGTACGAAGTTGATTATGCTGTGGAGCTATCAGGGTGAATGGCAGCAAAGACAACAAACGAACTAACTTTTGCACTGGATCTTGATACCCAACCTGGCTGTTGGACCTTCAGTGCTATGTTCTGCCAACAATAGAGAGGAATAATATAACAAAAATAAAAAGACGTTCAGGGAGGATCAGAATAGGTGCTCAATAAATAGGGGGAAATGCCTCTTCATGTTCAGCCTCTAAAATAAAACATAAGACGCTGAAGGAAGATCATCCTATGATTCCAGACAGCATTTGGATTTCTCAATTAGATTCCCATTTAAAAACACTTCCATGGAGGAGATAGTATTTCCACACTGAGAATGGGAGTGAAATGAGATTATATTCAGGTGTTATAAGTGCTTTAAAAGGTGATGAGTTACTTAGTAAAGTTGAAAGTCATAATTGCTTCCTCTTTCCCAATAAAATATGAATACAACCATTATGCCTTAGAGACCAAACACTTTCATGTCACCTAGATATCTTTGAAGAGACCACAAGAAGTTCTTTCACAAAACGTTCCCTTGAAGGGAAATGGGTAGTGGAGTTTGAAGTAGTTAAGCACAGCACTGCCAATCTTGCTTTTTAAGCCACTTCCTTCCCCAAGTCCTTCTCAATCCCTTCCCCCCAAAAGAAAGCTTAGATGAACACGGAGAAATTTCCTTCTCTTTCCTGTACTTCTCACGTTTCTTATCTCCTCCCCTCCGCATAGAATAAAAATAACTTGGTTCACTTGGGCACCCTGAAGAGCCCAGCTAGTTTACCACTGTGATGTTCCAGTTCAGACTTAAATCTTTCAAAGTTACTCTCCTCTTCCCTAAATTCTGTTATTCAGTGTGAAACTTAAAACTTGCTAATGACTGCAAACCAGAAATTCAGCCTGACATGAAGATGTGAATTACCACGAACCTCTTAGTCTTTCACAAACCTTTCAAAGGAGATTAACCATTACTTCATACCTACTGGGTTATAGCATCCTTTTATACAAACACCAACTGCTACTTAACGAATTATTTTTTTAAAAAAAGATCTGTAATGCCTTCTATAGCCATTGAAAAGTGTCTGTGTACTACTTCTCGAGCCTGCCTTTTAGCTGACTAACAAATATTATGAACATAACCTTGTAGATCCTTCACATTTAAAGGCAACATTCTAAAGAAATTTAAAGTACGTTCTGCCAATCAGTTATTGAGTAAGACCACCCATAGGCATTTTTAAAAAATTCTTCATTGTTTGAATAATACGGGAGGAAATTTAGTGTATACTCTCTTCTTCCTGTATTTTCCAGCTAGATTAAGCTGTTGTCTTCACAATTGCCTCCCAGCTGCTGTGACTTGTGAAAACAACAGACCCTGCTCTGTTGTCTGGAGAAAGCCGGGATTGTTATGAGTAACTTTATTGCAGGCACATGAGTGTGTTAAGACTTTAAAACACGCTCAAATGTCATGTGCACACCCAATGACGGGCAAGAATAATTATGAAAAAACAAGAAATCTATGTCTATGAAACCGTGTTGGACAAAATGGGCCATTCATTGTGTTCCCCTGGGAATGCCTGGACTCTGCAGTCAGAAAACAAAAAAGGCACTTTTTTCCTGCCGTAGGCTGAATGCTTAGCTTTGCCATCTGAGCCCTAAGAAAACACGGGCCCCTCTAGTGCTGGCGCACCCACGCACACTAAAAAATATTAATGCCTCTCTCTCCTTACTTTTTTTCCAGGCATCCCTTCTGTGTAGGCTGTAGCCAATATAATGTCAACACAAAGACAAAATAGTTTATCTAACATCAGTCCCCCACAATTTCCCTCTTGTTTTCAGTTAATTGCCCTTCCCACAACATTAAGAAAGAAAGGAAAAAAGATAACCTTTACTCCAATGGAAAACTTGTCTCTGGCACAGATTTTATTCTCAGCAATATTCCCTTCTGTTCTCTCACATATTTGCTACCGTTAATGTTTTTACCACATACTAGGTAAGCATGCGCATTTGCTTCCAAATTGTTTCTTCTTCTCTAGGAAGACTTTGTTGGATAAAGTTTGCCTGTCATCTCCTTCCCAAAAATGCCCCTTCTCAAAGAACTACTGTGCATCCTTCCTGTCGGTGTGTGCAACAAACGGAACAACAAATGCAACTCCAAATCATTTCAGCTCCAACATGTTTCAATAGGCACATTTCACTGGAAGTTCAAGGTCTTTATTGTTTTATTGCAATTTCAAGCACAGCTATTTTACGTTAACTGACACGGTAAGTTATTCACTGATTTTCCTAGATACACTGAACTTTGATGGTCTGCTGTAGACTCTACAGTAACTTCCTTGGCCACTGAACTGGCAGAAAGAAACATCCTATCCAATAAACAGATTTCCAAAACAGTGAGCTTTGGCGCAGGATCTTCAATTTTGATCCTTTTCAGTATGTTCCAGGAAGAAGAAACTGGGAGAGTATATGCTTTACTACCAAGTGGGGAAATAGCCTGATACCATAAATTCCCATTTCGTCTTTCCCTTCAGAGCTCAGCCCATTGCTCTTGTATTTCCACCCAGCAGCCATTGCCTTCAGAACCTGTAGATAAATGAGGGGAAAAACTGGAAAAGAGAAAAACACTTCTTTGGTTTTTACAAAATTTAGCTAATAGAACACTTCTGGCAATTCCTTTGACAGGAAAAAAATAATTTAAGCTATCAAGTTTAAATATGTGCCTCATCTTTATCTAATGAGCAAATGACTTGGAAAGGCAACAGCTGGAGAAATGAGATATAAATTTTGTCTAACAATAAAATGGGGTTGTCTTTTATTTAGCTAACTAGTGCTAATGCCCCAGCAGCAGCCAATGCCAAAAGAGAGGCAAATGTGGTGCATGCATACCTACCAGCAGAAACTGGGGTATATTTAGTTAACCAACTGGTTGTTTTGACTACACCCCTCCCAAAGCAATTGATTTGACGGAAGTAACCAATTGGTTTTGAAACTACGATTGAGTTGGGGAATTAGAAAGATTTTAGAGATTGTCTAATTGCTAAATTCTAAGCCAATTCATCACCTTTTAACACGAATATACTGAGGCTAGAGAAACTGAGGCAAAGATCCCTCAAGTTCATGGCAAAGGCAGCGTATGCATACAGTCAGAGGCATAAAATAACAATGATTTATTACAGGAATGACTTGAAAGAGTTGGCATGAATTACAGAAGTGTAGTTGGTTACATTTCTCTACATTGGGAAGAACTACTTTCACAGTAACAACTATCTACAGAGAAGGAGGGAAAAGGAGAAGGTGTCCGGCCAAAGGGCAGACCCCGAGTTTATCTCAATGATTTTCACAAGAATAGGAACAGCCTTGCACCAGCACTGCTCCTGTAGTAGTGTTTTTCAGGGAAGCTAGAAGCCAGTCAGCAGAACTCATGCGCCACTACTTCACAAGAGTAACACTTCATCCTTCTCCCAAATATGACGTTGGTTTCAGGGACTTTTCTAGTCCAAACAGCCTAAACAACATTTCCTCCCTCTCCTGGATCCTAAAACCTATAAACCCATGAAACTTACACAGAAGTAGTACTGAGTCTACAACTAGAGCTGTCTCACAAGCCGAAAGAGAATGACAACCTAGCCAGCCATCAGACCAGTCATGAATTTGTTTTAACAATTCAACAACATCACCATTTCTCATTCATCCACTTAGCTTAATTTTCCTAGCATCACTTTCACTGCTGAGGTTGTCTCTATTAAGCCATTTTTTTTGCATCATTAACTTTTAACCAGGCATCGATAGCTTTATTGTTTAAATTGCGTATGACTTTATTTAACGTCAGCATTTCTTCTGGCTCCTGACAAGAAGTCACATTTTATAACTAATTAAATTGATCCCTGGGAAGCAAAAGCCACTAAACGGAATTATTCCTACCCAAGTGTCAATATATTAAATCAAAGGGCTAATGAGTTGGGTCACTGCTTCTTTTATTGGGAGGCTACAGCAGAATAGGACTCGTATTATCCTCTATTTTCTGCTTTAACAATCAATTTTATTTAAACCAAAGGCAGCTAATTAATACTTTGGGATCTTACAGTAAATAATACCTCCTTTATAACACATAAATGGGAAATAGAAAATTTCCTTTGATGACATATGCAATATATTTTTCGCATCTCTTTATGACATTGGGTCACAGAAACATCTGAGATGATCTAAAAGGTGTTTTGCAAGCAAATGATTTTGAGAATTTCTAGGTTTCAACTATTACCATTATGGGCTTAAATCGGGATGAAAATTTGCCTCTTGGAGCTGACAATGGTGCCTAACGTAAGTGATTAAGAAATGACTAAATCTGTCACGTCAGCCTTTCCTATCGCTCTTGCAGCTGCTGAGTAATACTTTAAATGATTTCACTATTTACATTTGGACACTACTTTTAAATTCATCACCTAATAATTCATACCACTCACTGTTTTTGACATAACTTAGCTTCTTTTGACAAAATCCTTGCAGACAGTGGGAAACACCCCGTTATACTGTTGCCTTCAGTTAATCTCATCAACCCAATTTGTTCAGAGATACAATTTCATGTCTAATTATCTGTATCTGTGAATTTTACATTTGGGGGATTTCACCCCCTAATTTATAAATTCAGTATTTGGGGAAGAAAATAAGCCCATAAAATTGAGTATGGAATCTCTCAGACCTTCAAAAACACAGACAATTTAGTCTATAAATAATACCTACGGTACAATTATGTAAACCATCTGGCAAGTTGAAAAATTCAGTCCTATAAAACTAGGCCTGGTGGCAGTTATCTTATGACAGTGAGACCACCTCTAGGAAACACGGAGGTAAGGTAGAAATAAAAATGATGGCACAAAGAACATATACACGACCAACTGCAACAAATTCATATAACAAATTCAGGTGATGCCTTTAATTTGGGAGTGAGAACTTCATTTTGTATATCTGGCAATTAACCAAAATGACACCAGTGTAAAGGCAGCCCTGAGATCCCTTGGATTGAGTTATTATTTATCAGACAGTAAGTTGTCAAAAGCCCATTTTGTCTCTAATACTCAAGTTTGTTCACTTACCACCAGGATCAAATACATCATAGGGAACACCACAGATGTTTTTGACAAAAACATGTTCTTTCACCCACACATAGTTTTCTTTTTCAAACACTGAATTAGGGTTTCTTTCTTTGTAGACACAGTGGTTCTTTTTCGAAGCAACCTTAAATAGTCACTTTTATCCATTTATAGACGTGTGTGCTTTAGAGGTCAAGCATGTGCTGTTGTTTCTTACCACAAATGTTTTCCTTCATTTTCAATGGTCAGAAGTCACAGGCGTGTTTGACCCCACCCACAGACAGCCCTGTTCAGTATCTGGAGAACCCAAGACTGGCTAGTAAGTCTTCAGTAAGCACTGAAATACAGATGCTTACTTCACAAACAAATAAAAAGGTATCCCAACACAGACCAGTGGAATTTGACACTGGACCTTCAATAAGTTACAGAAATAAAACAGAACAAAATACTAAGTACTATTTTCTTTGGACTGTATGTGTATTTAAAGTTAAAGGACATCCTTCCTCACTAATACAGTCTACTGATGTAACTGAACATACGGAGATGTTCTTGATAAACACTTGATTTTGTTATGTAATAGTGAGTGAATTAACAGCATATTTCCCCGTGCTTCTTAGCTTCATATTTTAATTTAGATACACATTTGTGCATGTAGGTATGCACAGCGTACCCTGAAACAAAGCTATCAGGGCTATTATGTTAATTCACTTTTTTTAAGGAAACAGAAAGTCACAGTCTCTGGAAAGGGAAAGAGTTCGTGAAATGATAGTTGTTCCACGTTTGTTTGACAATGTCTTACCCTGCAAAGTAGTAATGCACAGCGAAATAGAGGGCAAGTTTTTCTAACCCCATGAAAAACAGGGTCAACTATCTCTAATATGACCTGTTAGACAAATAAATCATCTCATTCAGTCACCCAAAAGAAAATAGTATAAGAACCCATCCCTACTAAACACAACATGAGCAACAGAACACGTCAGATTGCACCCCAATGGGCACATCAGAACTAAACCTATCTGTGTCTCAAAGAAAACAATCAGCAGTAATGATCATAGATGTCTGCTCTCCTGCCTGGAATATGCCTGAATCTTGCAGTTGCCACTTCTGCCAAAATGCTCACACAACTGAAGAGGTTAGTAAGGTGCATGTGTGGCCAAAATTCAGTGTTAGCAAGATGTAAATAAGTTTTCTGGCTTGCACACTGCTGACAAGATGCTGAGAAAAATCTAAATATTTTTGAAAACCAAAATGCAAAATTCCTAAGTGGAATATTATAAAGTTCGACTTCTTTTCTCTACAGAATGTCATGAAATCTCAGTGATTAATCCTAAACCAAGCATCATGCTAAGTTCTACTTTTCTGATAACCAAGTGTGGTATTATACCCAAGGCTTTTGGGTTATGTCTTCCAACACTAAAAAGGAATATAAGTGAAATAAGATTGCAATATACTCCTCTTGGCTCCGATCACATTCCCATCTTCATCATAGTGGACAAACACTACCAAAAGCTTCGTTACCTGTTTTTCTATTATTTGAATATGGACAAATGCAATTCATAGCAAAGATAGCCTGAGACCAACAATGAACATACATCACACATCTTTTCTTAACATTATCAAGAACTATGCTGTAGTCAGAGTCCTAAGTGGAGTTTACAAATACAAATTTTAATTTAAATACAAATTACAAATTTTAATTTAAAAATTAAAATAAGTATAACTGGAGAGTATAACTGGAAAAATAAAAGGAGATAGCATTTGCTAACAATCATCACAATAAAAAAGAACACCGCCCCTCTATTAGCATGCTGCAATAAGTTACAAAAAGCTCTCCAATCTTCTCTGTAATCCCCCTTCGTGCTACATATCCCTGGACAGTATCTTTTTACTATCCTAGGGAGCCTCACTTTAAATTGTTGGAAATATTGATGCTTCTCTCTGATGCCCCCATTTTGCCTTTTAAGTGACTCCTCTTTGTCCCATACAGACCTTTTCTAATCACCTAGCTCCAAATTAAATTCAGTACAATGGTCTTCAAAATCACTCAACCATAGTTTAATTGATTTTTTAAAGCCACTTAATATTTGCCCATGACAAATATGCAAAGCAGCTTTACATAAAGACAAAACAAGCGAATTCTAGTGATGTACGCATAAGCTATTCCTGCTTCTATTTCCCCACATATAACTGTACAAAGAGCCACAGACTAGCTCAGAAGACATCTATCTACCTTGATAAATCTACACCTTAAGTTTGTAACCAGGCATTTCCTGGGCAACCAGTCTTTCAGGGAGTGTTCAAATATTTGTAGTTGGGCAGTTTGGGCTGCACATATTTTAGTTCTTATTCATACATTCCTCATTTACAAGTTGTGAACCTGGTAAATTTCCCATTTTGAGACTACTGCTCCTTGTGTTCTGTAGGTGGTCCTTAAATTACCTACCCTCTTTGTTTAACTGCGGAGTGTGCGTCAGACTAATTGTTAATTTTTTTTTCACTTTTTTCCCTTTGAAATTATTTCCTGGGCTAATCTTTCTATGTCCAATTCCCAATTTGATAAATGAGTCTACAGGTCTCTCAATCAAAACTCCTGCTCTGAGAGATGCAGATAACATAGTGACTAGGAGCTAGGGCTCTCGATTCATATAGACAGAAAGGCAGCAGCAGAGTGCAGTGGTTAACAACACAGATTCTAGAGCCAGACTAAGTTTGAATCCCAGCTTTGCCAGTTACAAAATATATGACCTTCACCAAATTGCTTAACCTTCCTGTGCCTCATTTTTCTCATTTACAAATAGGGATAATATTACCTACCTCATACGGTTATTTTGAGGGCTCAGTGAGTTAATGTATCCAGAGCCTCAGAATAGCATCCAACAAACAGTACATACTATGTAAGTGTTAGCCATTGATGTTAATTAGGTTAAAATCCTGGCCTGGCCACTTATACCTGGGCAAGTTGCATGACCTCTCTTAAACCTCCATTTTCACAATGGCAAACAGGGGATTATTATGTTACATAATGTAATGCATATAAGGCATTCATTATAGTGCCTAGTATACAATGACCATTTAATAAATACTTGCTATTATATTGCTGTGTACTTATATCTATCTTCTTCTTCCTCTACAACATGCTTTTATTAAAGATGAACTAGTTCCATAATAACTCCCTATTGTTTTCTCACTCCATCAAATACACAGCCCTTATTCTAACCAAATTTCCAAATTTATCACCCCTATTCCCTAAAGAAACTCCACCATAGAACAGAAGGACATGTTTTTAGATGCTATATATACCAAATTCATTCTCACTTCTTTGCTTTCATATTCACTCTCATATCACTCTTCCCTTCTCCATGAATACCCAATTCCTACCCAGCTTTTTAAACCAAAGTTCCAGAAAGTTCTTTACAATTTTCCTAACCTAGTATGCTTTTTGCTCCTCTAAGCATAAGTGTATTGGAGCATGCTATAGACTGAGTGAACCATGCATTGTTAAATTCATGTTGTTAAATCCTAATGCCCAAAGTGAGGTATAGGTTATGAGAGTGAAGCCCTCATGATGAAATCAGTGCCTTTATAAAAGGCACACCAGAAAGCTCCCTCACCCCTTCTGACATGGGAGGACACAGCAAGAAGACAGTCATCTATGAACTAGGAAGTGGGCTCTCACCAGTCACTGAATCATCTGGCACCTTGATCTTGGATTCCCAGCCTCCAGAACTGTGAAAAATAAATGTTTTTCATTTAAGCCACCTAGTCTATGGTATTTTTGATATAGCAGCCTGAAAGGACTAGAACAGAGCAGAAAGAGGAAAGCTCCAAGGGCTTGGATTGCAGTCCTGACCCAGTCGCTATCGAGCTACGTGTCACCTTGCCCTCTGGTCACAGTTGCCTCAAACACAAAATAAGTGGATTTATTTATTTTTTATTTATTTTTAAATTTTAATTCCAGTATAGTTAATATACTGTGTTAAATTAGTTTCAGGTGTACGATATAGTCGTTCAATAATTCTATATATTACTCAGTGCTCATCCAGATAAATGTACTCTTAATCCCCTTCACCTGTTGCACCAACCCACCCCCAAAATGAGTAGATTTAAATAGGTGATTTCTAACCACTACCCTCTACCCTCCACTAGCCCTACCACTCTACTGTTCTGAGTCCTATTGCATTTATGTTCACAATGGTATGCTCATGGTAGATGCATCACCAGTATTTCATGATTGAATCTTCTAGAACTGAGCTGACTTGGATCAGGCAGTTGGTCCCTTTACCACCACCTCTCCTTTTCAGTCTCCATCATGTGTTCCCACTGCTCTATCACCCCACAATTTCTTTTATTATTATTATTATTATTATTATTATTATTATTATTTTACTTCACACTTTAAATGTTAGAGTTTCTAAAGCTTCCGCTACCTACCCTCTTCTAGTTCTCTATATTTCTGTGCAAATTCATTATCTAGATGTGTGATAATGACTTCTAAAATTATATTTCTAACTCATACTCCTTTCTCAAGTTTCAAACCTACATATCCAGTATCTAGTAGGCATATCTGCCTGCATAATTCAGAATGTTGGAAATAGAACCCTTCATCTCATCCAACCCTTCAAATCTGCTCATCATCATGTATTAACAGGATCTATACCCAGATACCTCACTGGCCTCGCCACAGATTTGCTTTTCCCCTTGCTTTGTCCATTCTATCTCCGCTCTGCTCCTTGCTCCCCCTAATATATGCCAAGAATATTCCTGCTTTTTTTGTAATTCAGTTCCTTCTTTCTGGACTACTTTTCACTCTACTATCCACATGTCTCACTCCTTCAATTTATTAATTTCATTTCCCTCTGACTAACCTCTATAAATTAGTAATAACCATCACTCTATACTCTTAATCTTAACCTCCGTAGAACTTACCACTGCATGATATTATCTATTGATTTGTTTACAGTCTCTATCTCTCTAAACTTCATCAGTTTTGTGCACTTCTGTATTATTAGTGCTTAAAACAGTGCCTAGCACATAGTATGCGCCCAATAAATAAATACTTGTGGAATCAAAGAAATACCAATCCTGTTATCAGCTGTCAACTGATAACTGCACTTCAATCAATGCAGAAATATGAGAATTAGTTTAAATGTCTTCTTCCTCCCTTCTACATCAAACCAATATCTAATCCTATAGATTTTATTTCCTTGCCATCACTCAAATCCATCTCCTCCCTATTCCCCCTGCTACTGCCATAGCTCAGACCCTGTCATGTCTTTCCTTTGGATTACTTCCAGAGGGCCTTAAATGTTCTTTTTGACTCTACTTTCAGTCTCCCCCAAACTATTCTCTAACGTGTTGTCAGAGTGATATTTTTTATTTTTTTAAATTTTTTTTTAATGTTTATTTTTGAGAGAGAGAGAGAGACAGAGCATGAGCGGGGAAGGGGCAGAGAGAGAGGAAGACATAGAATACAAAGCAGACTCCAGGCTCTTAAGCTGTCAGCACAGAGCCCAACCAGGGGCTTGAACCCAGGAGCCATGAGACTATGACCTGAGGTGAAGTTGGACACAACTGACTGAGCCATTCGGGTGCCCCAGAATTAGCTTTTTAAATGTAAATATAATGTCATTTCCTTTCATGAAAATTTGTAAACGTTTGCTTTTCATTTGTTATACAAGATCTTTGAAGATCTGGTGCATAGTTCCAATCCAACTTCATTTTGCCACACCTGAGCTAGTGTGCTACGTTCCGGCCTTACTGAGAACTAACTGTAGTCCCCCAACATGCAATGTTCTTCATCCCTTTGGACTTTTGTACAGACTCTTCTCTCTGTCTGGAAACCTCCCATCCTGCTTCACTCCTACTCCTACTGAAACATTTAAAATACACTCAAATGTCATGTCTTTAAGCAAATCTCTCTTCACCTGTCAATTGAGATGAGCTGCCTCTTCCCTGCACTCCTGTGGCAGTCAGTGAACACATCTATCATAACACTTGGCACACTATATTCTTGTCATTTACTAGAATGTGAACTTCCCAAAGTATTTTTATTTTCTTCTTTAGTCCTAGGATAGTACCCGAACATAGTACCCAAATTAAAACATATATACATATAAACAGATATATATATACATATAAATATATATAAATATATATACATATAAATATATATAAATATATATACATATAAATATATATATAAGTATATATATAACTTCATTAATTTTGAAAATTGCTGAACTAATCAATCTCCTTCCTGAAATTAAATATATATCTTCTTACTTGGATACTTTCAATGTATCTAGACACTGTATCACCCAAACTCCCCTTTAGTTCTTTCTAATTTCCCTAACTTCTTAAAGCCGACATCACCCAGACCCCTTGGTATGTGTATTATGTTCTTGTGGCTTTCAGAAAGTATGATCTCCAGGTGTTGACTTGTTCTGTTTAGTTCAGAATTAAACTTGTAAGACACTGTGTCTTTCTCTGGCACCAAAATGCATCAAAGAAATAACAAATGAATTAGTAAATTTCATGGGCATTTATTTCTTTACCCACTCACCCTGAGCCCTAATTTTCTTTATCTCAATTGTCATTCATGTATAAACAACAAGATGAGAAGCTTGCTATTTTTTTCATATTTCTGGCAGGACGAATGATGATGTATGTGTATCTGTACGTGTGTGGAGAGAGGGTACCCAGATAAAATGGAGAAATTGTGGGCAGAGCTTTCAGGAATGATGAAAGTATTTCTTGACTGATCATTGCTTTCCTGGGTGTTCTTTTAGAAGTATCCTAAAAGATCATGGTAAATGTGATGTGAGTATTGACATCAAACTATTTTGCCCCCTATAAACTTATTTATTATTGTTATTATTAATACAATTCCCTTTACCAATTTACAGTTGCGAAAGTACTTCTCTACACATTAAGTCACAACAGTCTAATGAGGCTGGAGATAGAGGAGTGTGTGTGTGTGTGTGTGTGTGTGTGTGTGTGTGTGTGTGTGATCATCCATTTACAGAAAAGGCTCACAAAGGTTAAATGATTTGTCCAAGATCACATGCCAAAAACATGGCAGAGCCACACTTTGAAACTATATTTTTGACTATTTGCCACCTCTTTTCTTTAAAGTCTTTTTCCTTTCATTTAAGGCTCAAGTTAATATATTTTTCTTAAAAATAGTTTGAGCAAGCAGTTAAGTAAGGTTAGATAAACACATTCCAATTTGTAACTTTTTCTTTGTTTACATTTACAACTACCCCTTTGATGGGAGTCTAAATGTTCAAGTCCACTTATTTCAGTGTCTATCCAAACTACTCTCTCATTCTTATTGTAAGAGAATGAGAAAATAGAAAAAAGGTAGGAGATAGGAGAAGGGAAGGACACAGATGAAAGAAGAGGAATTAAATATTCTGGGATCAGTTATTGTGGATTCACTTAAGTCAGAGCAAGTTCCTGGTATGACGGAATACACTGTAGGATAAGATTTTCAGTAGGAAAAAATATGGCTAACAGCATTTGGCATCAAGCCATTTTACACTTTTCACTTTTAAAAAATCACCATAGGAGACAGATAATGCGTGTAGTCCTCAGAAGCTCGCTTTATACCTGAATCAATCTACCAAGGATCTACAAAAGTCCATACCTTTAAGAGAAGGCTTTCATCAAATCATTTATTAGTACTCTTTATGATAGCCAAAATTAGTACTAATTCCTTATTCAAAATTACTGATGGTTCTCATGTGTGACTAAATCCTGTTCTATCACTTCTCTAATTCAGACAAAGATCATTTCTAGTATGAGAATGTTAAAGTTCAGCCCCTGAAAGTTTCAAGTCCTTAGGGCAAATATTACTGTTGCTTATACTTCTTATCTTTTCCACCTACTCTCTTTCTTAACATTTTCATATAACTACCCAAAACAGCTATCTGAAGAAGTTGGTGTTCATTTAAAGCAAACACTTTGCTTTCTTCCTTTTAATTTTTTGTATTAGGCCTTATAGTATCAGAAGGGAATTTGACAGAAAAAAAATATTAGATAACATGAAATTGTGAACTGATAGACAAAAAGGCAAAAGACCTTTATGCAGTATTCTGAGTAACATAAGATCTGAAATATATTCAGTAACCTGATAACTGCAGACAAATTTGGAATCTTTTAAATTTTTGATGAGATAGAATTTAAACTGTAAATCTATAACATGTGTAACATAATATATTTACTATTAAAATAAATCTTCCTTCTATTTAACTTTTATTGACTGATAGAACAGACTTTTGATAAGTCTGTTTCTATCTATGAATATCTGGTGAATGCAACAGAACATTGGGATAGATGAAACTTCATCACCAAGTGTTTGTATATGGCAGAATTTGGGGAACAGAGACTAGAAACATGGAGCAAAACCACTAACCCAGATTTCTCATAACAATTTGGGACATGGGCAAAGTCCTGGTGGGAAAGAATGTTGCAAGGGGGCTAACACACCAAAACTGCAGAGCTCAGTGGTATTGGTAAGATCTCATAAAATTTATATAATACTATTGTACACATAGGGGTCGCTGCAGGCTGGGTTCTCTAAAAGACACTGGGACCAGGTTTAGGGCGTGAGATATTTACTAGGGAATGGTACCTATGAATGGCAAAGAGAAAGAAACAGGACTGGACAGAGGAAGAAGCTGAGCTATTAACACTGGTTGAACAAAATTCCATTACATTCAGTAGGAAGCTCTGGAGTGAGTATCTAGCTTCAGGCCTAAAAGGCCCAACCTTCACATCCCATGTTCTTCACTCAAATGGGAGCACCCTGGGAAGGAAACGACCTGGGGCTAAGCAGCTATCCAAAGCTGAGGCAAAGCTGAAGGAGCTGACAGATGGAGGCTGTTTCCTGTATTCCTGTGGCCAGACAAGTGAGTATCTCTTGAAGAGGGGTCTGGATAGCGCATCTCTATGTCTACCATAATATTTTTATATGCCAGTTTGTGGCAGTATACGAAGTGTGGTAAAATTACTTAAAAGGGACATAAAGAATGGTAAATAAGAAGAAGAATTGTTTATATAAAGCAGAGTAGTTCACAAATCTATCGAAGAACACACCAGATATGCTGTTGAAATGAAATTGTAGACTAAGGAGAAAAATTAACTGTAAAATATTTCATTTATTCTTAAGCTAGATTCTGCTCAGACTTCTAAATTTTTCTTCTTTCCTGAAGTCTACAAAAAAGCAGCATAGTGAGCCCAGGGGGCTAATTATTTCTGGCTGTGAATTACTTTAAACTATTTCTAAATTAGTAAAGAATATTTGGAACTGAGTTCCCTTTTTAATTCTTCAATTAACTCCAAATTTTCAGCAAAACTACAAAAAAGTTTTTAACTCTTGATCCAAAACCACTGCTACTGTTTAAATAAATGACATTCAGCATCTTTAACTCAAGAATTAATGATTCAAAGGTTTGATTGCTCTGTTTAATATTTTTGTCCTTTAGCATACCTGGTTGCATGTGGTAAACCAGCTGTCAAAAAAAAAAAAAAAAAAGAGATGATTTAGAGCGTTTGCCAATTTCCACAGTGTAGTTGCACCATGGTTGATTTCAACCTACCAACATGATGTCACTGAACAAGGAGTTAGGGAAAGATGGACACAGCTGGGTGCTGGATATCGGAGTGAGTCAGCTCCAGCACACCACGGGTACTCTTATTTCTTTCTTCTCTCCTTGTTCTCAGATTTGTGAAGATTGTACTACTTGTCTTTTAATGATCGATCTGTTATATTTAACATGCATATTATAAAATTCTTAAACATAATTATTTTAGTAGCTATTCTCCTAAATCCAAATATTATATCAAATTTATTTACAGTATTTGCTATAAGTTCCATGGTTAAAAGTTTGGCATTGGGGCACCTGGGTGGCTCAGTTGGTGAAGCATCCGACTCTTGATTTCGGCTTAGGTCATGATCTCAGAGTCCGTGGGACCCGGCTCAGTGTAGGCCTCTGCACTGACAGCACAGAGCCTGGTTGGTATTCTGTCTCCCTCTCTCTCTGCCCCTCTCCAGCTTGCTCTCTATATCTCTCTCAAAATAAATAAAAATAAACTTAAAAAAATTTGGTGTGCCTTCCTAAAATTTAAAAAAAAAAAAGGAAACTAAATTATAAAATACCTCCACACATCCAAAGTAGATTTTTGAAAAAGGACACAAATAGAGTGAGATTCAGAAGAGACAAAAACAGGACAAAGGAAAAATACAGTATTGAGCAACTTTATTGGCACCACAGAACTCCTCCCAAGAAAAAAGCTTTTCTGTTGTCAACAAATGCTAATTCTTAGAGCCAAGTCTGGTCTATACAACATAACACCCATGGTGTTAATGTTTTTGAGTCTTCTTTCTTTCCATCCTTTGACATATCATAACCTGGCACTAGGTAGCACTGAATGAAAAAATAAATTTTAGGCTTTGTGTTGTTCTCACTTGGCCTTGTTTTAGCATGTTTTTTTTGACACTCACTGTTCAACCATACCAACCCATGGCAGGGGGCTAAACTTACTATTTATCAGACTCTGGTTGCTCATGGTCTTCACCCTCCTACCCCTTCCTGGAACTATGAAAATAAGTTAATAGATTGTCCTGTTGTTTTTTTTGGTCCTATATTTAATGCAAAGATCTGTCCCAATTATATACAACAAAGCCTTTAATGAAAGGCCTTCAAGTTTTACATGTAACTGTAATAATTGTTCTTTGCCTGGAAGAATCATAACTTTAAATTCTATAATGATAGAACTATAATGATAGCAACCTTGTTAAACTAGAAAGCCATATGAATTTCCAAAATTTGACCCAGCCATTCTTGCTTAAAATTTCAAATAACAGTATCTTGTATTCTTCAAAACAGGGAGGATCAGGTTCAGAAGTTTAATAAGATGTCCATATAGCCCAGAATGTTTTGGTTTCTTTGGAGACCTTGAAGGTCCTACATTCTAAACCCAACTCTGTTAATAATTAGATGTTCCTAAAGACATAACATGTGATCTTGGAAAACTCCATCTCCATCAGTCTCAGCATCCTTAAGTGTGAAATAAGTGGTTTGACCTGTGTCACTGTTTTCTAAACTGTGTGCCTGTGACCAATTAATGGGATAGAGCTGGCACTTAAAAAATATAATAAGAAAGGGAAAAAGGGAAAAGGACAGATAAAAAGAAACAACAAGAAAGAGAAGGAGGAGAGAGAAAAACAAGATTAGAGAAGTAGAGATAAAAAAAAATGAGGGGATGAGAGAAAAGGGTGAGTCAAGAGAGATAAGAAGAAAAGACAATGAGAGAGAGAGAGAATGAAGAAGACAAGGGAAAGCGAAAAAAAAAAAAACAGAAAAATAGTGTGAAGAGGGGGAAGAAAGAAAAAAGAACCAGACAAGGGGCTGGAAAAATTAGGGAGAGAAGACAAACAAATAGAAAACGAAAAGAAGATCTCACACAAAGAGCCCATGTAGTAGGACAAGTATCATTTAATGAAACTTTTGTTTCTGTTACATGTACATATGCATGTTGTGCTGTGTGCTTCTATCATGTAGTGATGTGAAATATACTTCTTACTGCATTCATTTGGGGGAAAATGCAACTTGGTGATGTAAGTTACCCTCAAAGCCCCTACTAGCCCAAATAATCTAATTTCCGTTTTTACAATGATACCTTTTAGAAATAAAAGGTGTAACCAAAAGGAGAATTAAATGATAGAAAACAAATATGTTAAAAAATATTACAACTACTGTTAGAGTATATAATTTTAACCCTTCAGAAGGTTAGGCATAAAAAAAAAAGGTTAGGTATCATCTGCCAAAGAGAGAACTAAACCAGGTTCTCTCAGACAACATCTCAGGAAAAACAAAATCTGGAGAGAGGAAAAAACTCTTTCCACACATACTTTCCAGATCAAGTCTCAGAATGAAAAGTTTCTCTCCCTTAAAGTAAAAAGCAAATCTTGCCAATAAATCTTGAGTGAAATCCTCCTAAGTTACAGGTTAAAACCATTCTCCCAGAGCCTTGACACCACATGGATTTGGCTTCTAAAACTATGCCAAAGACAACGTTAATCCCAGTGAGATAACAACCTGCAGACTCTCCCTTTGTGGCTCCTGTGAACTGCAGTTCATCAAGTGGTATGTATTGTGCCCTCTGTGAAAAGTTTGGGCATTGAAAGGTATACTTGTGACTCAACCACAGAAACAGCTTAATACTGTTTAAGGCCCTTCATTTCTGAAAGAAATTGGTTGCAAGACAAAGAAGAGTTGAGCCTCTAGAAATTCTCAAACGACACATTAACTATACCCTGCTGAAAATGGAGAGTACAACATATGACTACATTCAATTTAAGGCAAGTAAAAATTTTGTAAAGTAGTCTCTTGCTTGGTTTGTAACTTTTTACTTTCAATCATTATCATTGGTGGACCTGTAGCATTTAGCCATTCCATTTACAATCAGTGTTTTTGTACTTGCTGACAAGACACTCTGCAATTGCTCTCATATTTTAAAATATATGAACATTTGTTTCCTTGGCTCCTTTAAGAGTTCTTTGAGAGAAAGCAGTATGTCTCATATTTCCTATATTGCCCTCATACGTCCAACTTTTAGTCACATTATACAGAGCAGATATTCAGTGAAGGCTGTGAAATAAACTGCGTTTTTAATTGATAACTGTGGTTTTTCCTATAGTTGATTATGAAAATAACAAATAGTAAAACAGTTCTTTTAAAAATCTACTTTTAGGAAAATTTTTCAGTATATTTTCATGAGTTCCAGCAAGTACTACTGTTCTACTTGATGTGATAACTTGCGAGCCACAAATACCTCCATCACATTTAAGAGATATACCCTGAATACTGTTAAAGCTAAAACACTTTTAGGCTATGATCAATTAACAAACCTAATAAAGAATATTATTAAATGGGGGCGCCTGGGTGGTTCAGTCAGTTAAGCCTCCAACTCCCGGTTTCGACTCAGGTCATGATCTCACAGTTCCTGACATCAAGCCCAGCTTCAGGCTCTGTGCTGTTGGCTCTGACTGAGCCTGCTTGGGATTCTTCTTCCTCTCTTTCTGCCCTTCCCCCACACAGGCACACTCACTCTTTCTCAAAATAAATAATTTTTAAAAAAGAATATAATTAAATGAAAAAATATCAACACTTCACTTAACATGATTGTTGCGCAGATGTCTCTCTTACTAAACCCTGAGCTTCACAAAAGCGGAGATCTTTTCCACCTTGGGATCTGGAGCTCAGTACTAAGACATTTAACATTTAAAGAACGGAATTAAATCTATCACTGTCAAGATTTCTAGTTTTAACAGAACATAAGCAAGAATTACAGAAGTTATTAAGCTTAAAAAAGAGACAAGACAGTAAATTTAGGCTGTAAAGAAACCATAGCTTTTACTACCCCTTTTTGAAGTTTCCTCCAGGAACCAGAGTATTACTGACTTGCAAAAACTGTAGTAAAGTTCAATGATGCTCAGTAAAGAAATCTGAGAGGCTAACCACATAGGATATAAAGAGGTAATATTTGTAAAGAACTTATAAAAGTCCTTAGCCTATAATAAGTACTCAATATTCCTTTTTTTATAAATACAAATTATTCACTAATTTAAAGATAGAAATAAAGGCCAATGAAACTTTCTAGTATAAATGCATTCACAGTCCAGTTTTCTCTCTCCAAGCATTTTAATATCAGAATCAATCCAAATAGGTCACTAAAATTATTTTCTAAACAAGTCATTAAATTTCTTTTTCATTTATAAAACTTATTCTGTTTTTGCAGCAATTACCAAGATCACTAATTCCTAAATTTCTATCATTGTATTGAATTAATGGAGTCATGAGCCAAATATTTTAGTACTAGTCATTTCAGATATTGTTTTTCGATATTTACTTGATTAAATGATGAGCATACAAAAGAAGAAAAAGGAATACTTTTGATTGTCTCCTTTTAAAATCATCTTAATAAATGATTTAAGATTTCAATAATATTCAATTCAATAACATTCAGTGAACATCTACCAAGTATAAGACACCAAGCTAGGCATGCTGGGAATATAAAAATGAGTGTGACCTCTGTCTTCAAGGATACCATGATCTTGTTTGGAGGGATAAGACATGTAAAATGAGCTAAAATATGGTAGTAGTACAGTAGCATGTAGTAAGTAAGTCCTATAGGAAAAACACAAGGGGCTGTGTAAGCTCAGAAGAGAAAAAGATAACTTTGGCTCAAGGAGGGGATGGGGTGGTGGTGATCATGGAACTAAGCCTTAGTGGAATTCTAGGTTTTTAAAAGTAAAGATGAATGTGAGAAGAAATGTACGCATTCCAAGTAGAAAAAAAAACAAAACAATGTAATAATTGACTTGGAGACAAAAGGCACAAATCATGTTCAGGAAGTAACATACAGACAAGTGCGATTAACTATCTAGCAAAAAGTAAATCTAGAAATGAGAGTAGGAACCATTTTATGGAGAGTCATGAAATCAAGCTAACAACTTTGAACTTTAAAAAACCATCCACACACTGATACTCCCAAATGTACATTTCTAGTCCTTACCTCCCTTTTGAATTCCAGTCCTACTGCCTATTCAACATCTCCACCTGGATCCCTAATAAGTATTTCAATTCAACAGTTCAACGTTAAACTCCTGAATTCCCTCCTTACTCCCATCCCCTGGCTCCTCACCCTTTCCCTTTGCTGAAATGTGTTCCCACAATTTTCCCAGTGAATGGCAACTCCATTTTCCCAGTTTCTTGGGTCAAAGTCCTTGAAGTCACCCTTGACTTTTCTATTGCCCTCCATTCCAAATCTCTTTGGCTCTACTTTCGCATTCATTATATCTGGAATCTAATCATTTCTCACAACTTCGACTGCCCTGGTCCAAGTTACCAACACTACTTGCCTAAATAGCCTTCATGATCATGGCCTCCCAGTTTCTACTCTCACCTCCTTCAGTCTTTTTGCAACACAGTAGCCAGAACAATCCTGTTAAAACCCAAGTAGATCATACTATTCTTTTCAGTGGCTTCACATCCCACTTAAAGACCAAAGTAATTACAGTGATGTAAAAGGCCCTCTCTGTTCTCATTTCCTACTCTTCTCCATCTTGTTCACACTCCAAAATTACCCCCACACCCAGCAGCCATTCTGGCTCCTTGATATTCCTCAAATATAGGTGGCTTCCTCCAACCTATGAGTCTTTGCATCTGCTGTTCCCTCTGCACAGAAGCATCTTATTCCAGATATTCACCTGACTTATTTCCAGTTCCTTCAAGGCTTTGCTTAAATGGCACCTTCTTCATAAGTACTTACCCAAGAAAACTATTTAAAACTGTATTACTTCTTTCTCCTTCTCTATTTTTCAGGCATAGAAGTTCTTATGACATACCATAATTTTACTTTTCTCATTTATGTTTGCCTTCCCCCACTGGAATATAAGTTGAGCAGGGCAGAACTTTTTGTAGATTGCCATATCCTCAAAGTCTAGAAGAGTGTCAGAAATGTAACAGTGCTCAATGAAAATGTATTAAATAAATCAAAATCATAGGCAATAAGGCACCAATAGACACTTCTGAGCAGAAGATAAGCACAATGAGAAAAAATACTTTGGAAAGAATACATAAAGTGGAGAGGGACAGACTGAAAGTGAGGAGACAATTTAAGACTATATTTCACCAGTTGGGGCATGAGGTGATGATAATCTGAATCATGTCAGTAACAGTTGGAATGAAAAACAGAAGATAGATATGAGATATTTACAGGTAAATTGTCCTAGAATTGGCAATTGCAAGATGCATGAAGAAGAAGCAGGGATCAAATGACTTGAGGTGATGTCATGTATAAGAACAAGAAATATAAAGAAAGAGGCAGATAATAGGCACATTAAAATATGCTCAACATCACTAGTCATTAGGGAAATGCAAATTAAAACCACAATGAGATATCACTCATGCCTGTTAGAATGGCCATCATCAAAAAGACAGGATAAAAAAAGGAAACCTTGTGCACTTTTGGTGGGATTGTAAACTGGTACGACCACTATAAAACCCAGTACAGAGGGTCCTCAAATCTTGAAACTCAAACTACCACATGACCTAGCAATTCCACTTCAGGGAATATATCCAAAGAAAATGAAACATTAACTAAAAAGAAATTTGCATAGCCAAGACATGGAAACAATCTAAGTGCCCATCAACAGATGAGTGGATAAAGAAGTTGTAGTATATATACCAAGGGAATATTATTCAGCCATATGAAAACAAGGAAATTCTGCCATTTGCGACAACATGGATGAACGTTGAGGGCATTATGCTAAGTAAAATAAGTCAGAAAAAGACAAATACTGTATGGTCTCACTTATATGTGAAATCTAAAACAAACAAACAATATCATATAGAAAGAGAACAGATTTGTGGTTACCAGACACAGAAGGGGTAGAGGGTGGGGAAATTAGAGAGAGGCAGTTAAAGGTATAAACTTCCAGTTCTAAAATAATTAAGTACTAGGGATGTAATGTACATGAGGACTATAGTTATCAGACTCCTGTATGTTATACAGGTATAACTGTATAATATACATGAGTGTTGTTAAGGGAATAAATCTGAAGAATTCTCATCACAAAGAAAACAACTTCTTTTTCTTTATTTTTTTTTTGTTTTTTCTTTGAATTCAATGTATATGACATGATGGGTGCTAACAAAATGTGATAATCCTGTCACAGCATGTGTATGTAAATTAAACCATTGTGCTACACACCTTAAACTTATACAGTGGTGTATGTCAATTACATCTCAATAAAAAACTGGACAAAAGAGAGGCAGATTTATAAAGAAATGATATTGACTGTTCATTTTTGATAACATCCTAAACGAAAAAGGGAAAGCAAGCTTAACCTAATTAATTCATGTCAGAAATAAGGATGCTAGGATTTTCTTTGACTCTCATTTCTGAAGATCTAACTGTTTTTCATATTCAGATGTACTCCAAATCTGGAACAAAGATGGCTTAGTCATTAGTGTAAGTGGTTTGGCATGCGTTACTTCTACTAAAACATGGCTTCTTATGGAAACCACAGTACCTCTGGGTAGCAAGTAAGAATACTAAAAAAAAGCACCTGGGAGGAAATGGCTTTTTTTTTTTTTTTCCTCTCCAAGTCACATACTCACCATTTCACATTCTAAGTAAAGGTACCACCCCATTCTCTTTCTGAGTTAGATCATCATGGCCATATATAGGGCTCAGATGCTTTCAGGAGTTATCTATACACTAGTAGAAATAGCCATGCAGGTGGAAATTATGTTTGTTTGTTTGTTTTACTACAACTATTAAATGGCATATGAAAAATCTGATTCACTCATGAAGACCACTTTGATAATCAAATGCAATCAAAAGGGTTATCTGTCAGCTGTCCATCATTACAAATAAAATCAACAGTTTTCCCACCTTTTCTGCTGTGCCACACAGAGCCTGTCATGTAGAGAATGTTGTTGCCATGAAATGATAACATTGCATGTCTGGCCTTAATGCCAGGTATCATTTCTGAAGACCTTCTGATTTTTCCATTTTAAAAATTCAAAATGTAGATTTGTAATAATGTTTTTCAGCGGGATTTTTGAACAAATTTATTATGGGCACTCTCCAATCATGTCATTTATTTTACTTCAGAGACCCATTCTTAAAACATGGAAGTTTAGAGATGGAAAAAAACCTTTATTTACAGATGAGGCATCTGAGTCCCCAGAGATTAAGTGATTTGCCAAAGGTCATTCAGCAAATTATTAGTGACCATCAAGAGAACCTAGGCTACTGTTTTAGTTCTAAAATAAATCAAGAGGCAAGTTTGGCCAAGGTGTCTCAGTCTTCCACTTAGTGTCTTCATAAGAAATTATAAATTCCCCTTTCATTTCTAAAATTCTTCTCTGTAAACAACTTAAAATACTTGGCGTGTCCTGTTTTAAAAACATACAAAACTGGGGCGCCTGGGTGGCGCAGTCGGTTGAGCGTCCGACTTCAGCCAGGTCACGATCTCGCGGTCCGTGAGTTCGAGCCCCGCGTCAGGCTCTGGGCTGATGGCTCGGAGCCTGGAGCCTGTTTCCGATTCTGTGTCTCCCTCTCTCTCTGCCCCTCCCCCGTTCATGCTCTGTCTCTCTCTGTCCCAAAAATAAATAAAAAAAGTTGAAAAAAAAAATTAAAAAAAAAAAACATACAAAACAGATAAATAAGAAGGTAATTATTGTTAACGTTTATATGTTCCTACCTTTATAATAGTTGCCATATAAGCACATTTAAATGCTTATTTATAGATCATTACCTACTGAAAAAGATATCAAGCTTGAAAATACAGAAATTTAAAGATCAGTAGTCAAAAATTAAGAGGCTAATGATTATAATACAAGTCAAAGGGGAAAAAATAATCCAGTTCACAAAACCTTAAGAAAATACGAATGGTGTAAATGGAAATATACCTGTAACCTCTTACGTATGTTACCTATTTAACAACATGGATTTTCCCCCAGATGCCAGAGTCCACAAATTGAGACAAACTAAACAAATCATAGTTTGAAACTCCCACAGAAAATGTTGAAATAAAGATCCCCTCCACATTTTAAGCAAGTACTGTCTAAAGAAAGGGTTCGCAGTGTTGCCAAGGATGCTGCTTAGTACATACTTTAAATTCCTTCCACTTGAGAGAGAAAGGATCCAAAGTATATTAGGCTCTCCCCTCCCCCTCTAGTGAATTAATATTCCATGATATACACCGCCACTGCTGATGGGGGCACCTCTTTTCAATGAGCAGAGATCAGCAAATGGCTATTTCACAAAGAATAAAAATATAACCTTGTAATTTTAATGTGTGTTTATGTTCAAAAAAAAAGTGGCAGATCCATGTTAATAAACCTTGCTTAGGGAAAAAATAAAATAGTTGCTAAGCCATGGTGAGTAATTAGCCTTTTAGCATCCCCTTTCTTCAAGAATGCTTCCTCCTGTGCTGGTTCTTTTAAATAGCTCCAGTGCTGCCTGCCTTTGTTGGGCTTGGAAATTGTTCACATATGAGAGAAATTAAGCTCTCATTTAACAGAGACACATGCCTGTCAAGACCAGAGGAACAAAGACTAGTCCCTGGGGCCTGTTCAGCTCCCAGAGGCTGCCACTCATTCTGTTAGCAATGCTTACCCTTTACAGAATGTGTATAAAACCCAATAAATCATTTCATCTGCTGTGCTTAATACACGAGAGCTCGGACCATTTTTCAAAGTGTTTTCTCTTTCTTATACAACTTCACAGCTAGTTAGTTAAAAAAAAAAAAAAGACCTCCTATTGGTGTTTTGTTTTTCAAAATGCAATAAGACTTTTCTAGTCAAAAAGGTAATGAGAATGTTCCCAAACACAGTCGGCATAAAGGAAGAAGCAGCACTATCTCCTTAGATTTTTTTCCCCAGATATCTTTCCTACATTTTATGGTTAATAATGAGAACACCCATTTTGCAAATTACCAGTATATCTTCCAGCTTCTTTTCAACCTACATTCAGAAGCTAGCTCTGGCAATACGAAATGGTTAAGGACCAGAACTGGACACACTTGCTGTACTATTTAAATTCAATACATTTTGCCCCTTTGGAACACACAGCCACCATGTTCTTTCAGGCTGGAGATTAAAACTATTTAACAAGCCAGCTCTTTTTCACTAGGAAAATAAAATGGCCTTTTAAACCCAACCAAAATATCCCCTCACACATTGTCATTGCAAAGAAAATAAGATGATCTTTGAGCCTTCTTAAGGAGAAAATATAGTGTTACCTTTTACATAGAAATCTCTGTATTGTCTCCTACTTCATATCCTCACCTACTCCTTCCCCTGGGGAAAAATACGGGGGCTCTGATGAAAGACTAATGACCAGATTTTAAAAGCCTTCCAGCTTAGGGACGCCTGGATGGCTCAGTCTGTTAAGCATTCAACTTTGGCTTGGGTCATATCTCATGGTTCGTGAGTTCGAGCCTGTAACTGGCTCTGCTCTGACAGAGCCTGAGCCTGCTTTGGATTCTGTGTCTCCCTCTCCCTCTGCCCCACCCCTGCTCAATCTCTCTCTCTCTCTCTCTCTCTCTCTCTCTAATATAAATAAACATTAATTTTTTTAATTAAAAAAATAAAAATAGGGGCGCCTGGGTGGCTCAGTTGGTTAAACAGCCAACTTCAGCTCAGGTCATGATCTCATGGCTCGGCTCGTGAGTTTGAGCCCTGCGTTGGGCTCTGTGCTGACAGCTCAGAGTCTGGAGCCTGCTTCGGATTCTGTGTCCCTGTCTCGCTCTACCCCTACCCCTCACCCGCTCATGCTCTCTTTCTCTCAAGAATCAACATTTAAAATTTTTTTTAAAAATACAAAACTTCTAGCTTAGACTACTCTCATCCAAAGTGGAGAGGGGGGGAACGGCTGTGGGGAAATGAATATCTGTCCATAATCATTAAAATAAATACTTTATTCAAAAGTAAAATGCTTGTTTAACCTGTGTTGCATGTAGAGCAAACTCACCAAGGATTTACTCCAGCAACGTTCATCTTTCCACAGAAACACTAGGAGTTCCAGGGATGATAGCTTCAATCCCCAAGGTGCTGTGAGCCCCAAAATCATAAGAAGCTGGTAGCATAAGTAACTTCACCCTGCTCAGCAGGGAAGAAAAAGCAGATCTGGATTTCATAAGTAAAACCAGATCTATACAATGGTTATATGGTAAAGCCCTGCAATTAATGGGAACCATAAACAGTTCAAGAAGCCAGCACGCAGTAGTTTCTCCAGAATAGGTTTCACTCATATCTAGTCAGATATTAATCAGATGTACAACTGGCACAAATGCTTTGTACAAACACAGATAACAGTCCTTATGCCTTAGTATAAAAGAAAAAAAATGATATGGATGTGCATTAGACTCTTTTACATTCATATTTATGTATCATTCCTGCATGATCTATCATTTTTCAAATAATAAATTATTTTCATTTTTAAACCACAAATCACATCCTGCAGGCCTTAGCAGATGCAGATGTCAGAATGTGGTAGTACAACAAAATTAATTAAATAACCCTTGAAAAAATAAAACAAAGTTTATTTATAAAAAATGACATTAAGGTGAACTGCCTAATAAGAACATGGATTTGCTTAAATAAAACATTATATGGTTCTGTTTTAGATTCATCCCTAAAGCCCTGAAAGATATTAGAATTTTAGTGAGTAATTACCCTATTTACTTCAAACAAAATGGGAGGAAATCGGAAAACCATATTAAACTCTACCACACATCAGAAATGAAATTCTCTCATTTTTTATCTTGCAACGCAATAAATAAATTGTAGTTGGAAAATTTATTGGGACTAGAAGCTGAAACCTAACAAGCCAGAAATGAGGAAATGGCCAAAAGAATATCCATATCAACATTATGCTTCAAGCAGTAAACTCACTTCTAGGAAGCATAACCAAGTAGTCTCCCCTTCACAGCTTAATTGTTTTCAGACAGTCTGAGCCTCACTCAGCACCACCCCCACAGTTAGACAAAATTTAACTACTTAACACATCTCTTTTCAAATGAAAATGCAACACTTGGGGTGAAAACAAGAGAGACTAGGAAAAGGTGTTATATGCTATATATGCCACTGACATAATACTACACGAGGATATGCTGTAATTTCCTGCAATTAATACTTTAGCAAAGCTATAAGAATTTTTTTCCAAAAATTATAATATTTCACTCACAACACTAAAATTAAGTTTGTGTCACCCTTTCCATTATATAGCCCTAATGCCAGGAGTTTGTCATTGGCTACAGAAGTGTGTTTGGTGTAGCCTGAAGGCTGTAGGCATTTATAGGCCCTCTTCCTGAATATGCTTTTTAAGAATCCCCAATAGCTATCATTTCATGTGGCAGGCATTACAAACCATCACAATACCTCACAAAAGAAACGTGAATTTGACCTCATAATTCAAAACCTTTCAGTGATTTAAAAGGCAAACATTCCTAGGTAGACATGGCTTATGCTGTGGCCAAACGACATTTTCCTGCAAACTTTGTAGGCAAAACTACTACTATTCTCCATTTTCTAAGGAACAGAGTTAATTCCCTTCATCTAGAGTCACAGGAGGTCAGAGTTGCAAGGAATTTCTGCAACAATCTTGTGCATGATCTTTGTTCTAAATATATGGAAAATGAGAATCATTGCAGAAGAATAATTTTCCAGAAGTCACGTAGTTACTAACAGAACAAAAACTAGACATAGACATTCTGAATCCAAGTCTAGGCTTCTTTCTGCGACTCTACACAGCTCTATTTTGTCCCCAAGTATACCTGGGAACTGTATACCTTCCCAGGAGGAAGAAGAACAAGTTCTGCTGATCAGATCACTTACTGTCTCCATGTACCCCTTTTTCTAGGCTTGAAATTGTGGCCTCCTTGAGCCAATGGGAACATACAAGTCTATGGAATTAATTCAGTGTCCTTGGCAAAGTGGGTTGGGAAAAAAAGTAAGAGATGGAACAGGTCTGACAGTGCTGGAAAGATCTGTACCTGTACCTTTGTTCCAGCTATGTGGAGACTCGGTTGTTTTTTATTAACTGGCGTCTCTATTTAAGCAGCCAGAAATCAGATAGGACAATTAAATCACAAGATCTGATGTCCTATTGGTGATCACAATTTATTCCAGAGATGATTACAAGATAAAAAGATAGATGCCTGCTCCTTTTCTGTTAATCTGCATTGTAAAAAGTAAATAATAGTAATAAAGTTAATTATAAAAGCAATGCATTCTCTTCCATCCTTTTTTTATGCCTATTTTTACATAAATGAGATTATAATGTACTTACATGTGTTCTGGGTTTTTTCCACCTAATGATATATTGTAACCATTATCCCAAATCATTAAAAATTATTTGTAAATATTTTTAATAGTCTATAACAGCCCATCACATGAATATACTAAATTTATTAATTTTACTAATATTGAATATCAGTTTTCTTTCAGAGTACATTAAATCTTTTAATTTTTTTTCTTATACAAAAGCAACAATGTTAGAAAAGAAGTTTTTTAAATGTTTATTTATTTTTGAGAGAGAAAGTGCATGTGCATATGCATGCGAGTTGGGGGGGTTGGTTACTGGGGGGGGGGGGCAGAGGAGCAGAGAGAAGAGAGAGAGAATCCCAAGCAGGCTCTGTGCTGTTAGTACAGAGCCCAACACAGGGCCTCATTCTCATGAACCATGAGATCATGACCTGAGCTGAAATCAAGAGTTGGACGCTTAACCAACTGAGCCACCCAGGAGCCCCGGAAAGATTTTTTAAAAACTAAACTGAAACAAGAAAAAATAGTTTAACCATAATTCTATTACACAAAGACATTTGCCTTAAACATTGCACACTTAATCACTTGGGGTGTATAGTGAATCTATCATAAATCCAGGCCTCTATGGTCAGGGCCAATCTTTTTGGGAAGGAAAGATACTATACTGATGATATGGAAGCCAAACCCTAAACATAGAGCTCAAATTTCCTCTTTATTGGACTGTCAATGATCTGAACTTTCTTCCACAAGGGATCCCTAGAAATTCCAAGGTGTCCTTCTACTCTAAATCAGAGTCCTTGAAAGGGTCCTGCCAAAGACCAGTGTATCTCACTATCTTCGATAGAACCAAATCAGACAATCTTAACAGGAAAACAGCTGTTGTGCAGAGGCCAACTCTAAGTGCCCAACATCATTTCTCTTTGCCCTGGTTTCCACCCTTGCATTATAGATATTCCCTCCATGAGCTGGAATTCCTCCAATGACAGATTGCATGCTTGCTCATGATCATCATTGTGGATCTGACTTAGCCTATCTGATCTAAAATCAACCTCTGGCTAGAACCAATAATGAATACTACTATCTCACTTTTGTCTGTTCTTCTGCATTTTTCATTTAATTTCATTTCATTTCATTTCATTTCATTTCATTTCAAGTAGGCTCCACACCCACTGTGGGGATCAAACTCCTAACCCTAAAATCAAGAGTCACATGCTCCCCTGACTGAGCCAACCAGGCACCCTACCCTCTGGGCTTTTCCATAAGACAAAGCATACCAAGTCATCTAACTGTGCCTCTACTCCGTCGAATCTTCGAACATAAAATCTAGAAACCTAGGTCTGCACAAAGCATTTCAAAAAATTACACAGAGGGTAGAGAGAAAAACTTGGAACTAGTTTTTCCTTTTCTCAAACCTCCGTTATTCATCACTAAGCAAGGTGACAGCTTCCTATCAATGTGTATTTTCTTCCTCTCCATGATCTTCTGCTATTAAGCTCATTCTTCTACAACTATATCCACATTGATTCTTTCAAACCCCGGCCTCCAGCTCCTAAACTGATGATCTGGGAGCTATCATGACATTCATGATTCTCAGTGAAATGCAAGTCAAGTGGAAGGAGAAGCTGACAGCCACAGAATGAAAAAAGGTCCTTTAGGACAAACAAATACCTGAACCAGCAGCTGGAGAGCTTTCCTCTCCTTGAAGTTTCAGGCCCTGATCGCCTCCTCAGGCACCATTCAATTATACTAATCCCAAAGTGCCCTGTATTTAACTAATTCTCTGTACATTAACAAATGACTTCTGCCACATCCAGCTTAAACACCAAACTAGGACTTACTTACATCTTTTATCGAATAATAATAGCTCATAAGGAATGTTTCTCCTTATAGGTTACTGGTTCCTAACAGTATCACAACTTTTGAAAGGGGACAAAAGTTAATATGCAATCAGTTGAAACAAAAATCAGCTTTATTGTTCTGCCCCCTCTTTTTCCTGTGAACAATGTAACTAAAGAATGCATAAGAAGCAGCCAACATTTGTGTGGCTGGGAAATGAATGAAACTATTACAGTACAAAATAAGCCGGGCCTGTTAAGATTTCCTTAGAATAGTCTGTCCACCTTGTCAACATGTTCAAGCAGCAGCCAAGTCACCCCAGCTGAGAGTCCTTTCCATCTGCACTAATCTCAGCCACTATAGAAAATTCAATTCTTCTACTGAAATGTATGTTCAACAACAATCATGACCATGACCTGACTGAGGATGGACTTTTCCCTTTCTTCCAATCTGTGAATTCCTTAACTGCATTGTTTAATGTTACAACTTTAACATTTTCTTAATGAATTGGGTGGTAGAAAAAATGAATTCAGTGTCTCACAGTGAGACCCTGACACATTTTGCATCATTTGTTTTCTTTTATTTTCAACAAGTAAAAATATCTGGCTCTAGCATTAATAACTTTTGAGTGGGAGTTACCTTATGTGAATTAAAAATGGTTATGTCAGTACATCCCTTCAGAATTTAAAAGATATTTCCCTGTGCTATATCAAGTGTCACACAGTATATCAATTTTTATTTCCCATCTCTCAAGTCTGGTATGCATACTGTTTAACTTCTTAAATTCTAAGTATAGACATAATTCACAAAAGCTGGGCAAATGCTTGACTTACAGGAGATGGCGTACACAAGATTTATATGAACAACTTTATTTTAAACAAGAAGGACTTTTGCATTTTGTGCTGCTACATCACATAACTTCATCTGTGCTTTTTTTTTTTAAAGCTATAAAATAAATTGGAAAGATTCATTTACTATCCTTCTAACTTCACAAGCACTGTTGATCTAGTAGAAAAGCCCATTTTAGTGTGAAAGGTGAGAATTTGACCCTATTTTCCAGAATAAAATGCCATGCTCCCTTTTAGACAATCTCCAGGCAGCCCTGTCTAATTCTCGGCCAACCATCTCTGAATGCCTGATAAAACTTACTCTCCTCTCACTGACAATTAAAATACCACTCATGTGGCAGCCAGAGAAAATTGCTGTTCTTCCTTTTCTTCTAGATTATCATGGTACTAATAATTGATTTAAGTGCATCCACATTGACTGTCCTATATTCACATCACTAATTTGTGGATTCTAAATACGCATGAGTATATAGATACAAACGTATGTGTACACGTAGATACAAAATACGTACATTTATGTTTCTCTATAAGGTACTCTGAAATTTATACGTGGTACACAACAACAATAATGATAGTGAAAGATACTATGCATTGAGCAACTACTAGAGGCTTCGTATGATGATCTCTAATCTCACAATGACTAAGGTACTGTTATTACTCATCTTCCTAGGAACTAGGAAATGTAGGCTCAGAGACATTAAGAAACTTGTCTCATAGCTAGTAAGTAGCAAAACAGATCACTGAGCTAATTAGCAATAGAACTGGAATTTAAATCTGCATTTATTTAACCAATACTTATGCTAGTCCTAAAAACTTTTAAATTACATACATGCACTCAAAAATAATGCATCTTATTCTCTACACCTTCTCCTTTTATGTACAAACCTAGCTTAAAAGTGTATTCATACATTCCATATACATATATGTGTGTGTGTGTGTGTGTGTGTGTGTGTGTGTGTATATATGTGTGTATATATATATATATATATATATATATATATACACACATATATATATATAATCTCAAGATGTAGTCAATTTCATAGAGAATTCTTTAAAAAAGCATATAAAAAATAAATAATGGGCTGATTTTCTGGGTCATTTTGTTTAAATAATAATTGAGAATTTATTTTCTACAAGTTTTTGTCTTATTATGAAAGGCTATGCTTCATTTTTATTTTAAATACCTTCTCCCAAAGGAAAAAAACATATTCTGGTCTCAACATTCCGGTTTTGCCACTAGGTCTATATATAAATAAAATCAAGTTATAAGAACAATTGATTTATTTAAATTGTTTAAACCATGATCCATTATAAGCTTTCTAGCTTTTAAGTAAAATAGCTGTGACCAAAATCAAAAGTATATTTCAGCTGCTAAAGAATTATTTAAGTTATGCCCAACCCTCTGTCTATAGATATATCTGTCTATAGATATAGATAGATGTTAGTTAGTTAGATAGATAGATAGATAGATAAATAGATGTTAGATAGGTAAGTAGATAGATAGTCCAAATAACTTAGAGTTCACATTTAATCTGCGTTACACTGTATAAAGCAGTATTTCTCAATCTTGATTGCCCTCTAGCATCATTTAGAGAGTTTTTAACAATCTTCTATCAGGACTGTACCCCAGACCAATTAATCAGAACCTCTGGGGTGTTACCTAGGCATTAGTATTTTTAAAAGGCTTCCATGTGATTGCAAGGTACAACCCAGATTGAGAACCACTAGCATCAAATGCTGTCACTCACTGCTCACTTTTGTCCGCTGGAGAGGGGAGCTGTAAAGAAAAGTATTAACATTAAAGGTCCTGACCTTCAATATAAAGACATATAACTTTAAAGCCCTCAGAAAGTAAAATAATTAACTATCTAAGAAGTTTATATGTAAATACCAAAAGAGTCACTCAGCCATGAATACATTTCATACTACACTACAGGAAGATTCCAATTATGTTCTTTTTATCTCTTTCCTTGTGGGTATGCACCCACAGTTGTAGTAGTTCTGGGATATAAACTGGTTCTAATGGCAAATCTTCAATTTTTTTTCTGTTTAGGGACAAAGAGCATGTAATGAGATTTTAGATATTAGATATTATTATCTACATTTTACAAACTAGGAAACCAAAGTGCACTAAGATTTATTCAAGTCACAAAAAGGACAAATTGAGACACCACCTGGAATGTTGGAAATAGCACTAGACAGGAGTCAAGAAAGTTGGGTCCCACTCACAGCTCTGCCAATATTTAGCTTTTTAAGCTTGGACAAGTCTGTGGTTTCAGCATCCTTGTGTAAATTAAAGGATTTGGACTGGAGAAAGACTTGCAAAGAAATTTCAAAGGAAAACAAAACTGGGGACATATATATGTATTGGGGAATGTCTTATTTCACCAAATAAACCACTGGAAAACAAAGAAAGTGCATGCCATCTATTTTCACCTTTACTTCATAAACAGAAAAGGCATTTTAATTCCAAAGGAAGAAAAAAAACCCATAATGTCAGGGTTAATTTTTAGTATAGCTTAATGATAAACTCACGGTATTGTTGTCCACCAGGGATAGCCACCGACCCTCCCTGTGATGAGTGAATGAGAATCATGAGGACCTCTAGATGATGTTTCCAAGTTTAACCTTCTACTAATGTGGAAAAAGGGTGGAGGGGGATCATTTAATACTTCTTAGTGTAGTACTCTTTCAAAGGTTTCCCAAAATTCATTATTGAAGAACTACCTTCATCATTTTTGCCATACCCAAGTACCCAACAATTATTTGCTTATGGCTTTTATTTAAATTGACTTATTTTTGCTTAAATACATTTATTTCAAAGGAAACTTTATATCATTACCTCGAATAGAAAACGAAAATCTCTTGTCATAAATAGAAGATAACCAGATAAGTATTAAAATCCAAGTTTTATATTATTTAATTTTATTTCCTTTTACTTGTAGCTCAATACTATTGCCTCCAAAGACTCTGAGCCTAAAATGTTCTCTCTCTCTGTCTTCCCTACGGAGAGAGATTAGCACATCCTAGAAAGGTATTAAAGACTAACACTAAACTGAGCCCTCAATGTAATCAGAGAGATCAAGAAAAAAATAGAAGAGAGCCTCCTTTTCCCCATGGGATTGATTCACTATTACGTAATGTCACATGCTGACACCACCTGGATCATCTGCCACTCTGCTACTCCTGCCTCTGAAGAGGTAATGTACTCTCCCTTTTTCACTAACGCCAGAAAGAAGCAAAGACTTTAGTTTCCCAGAATTTTTAGTATTGGTAGTTAGAGACAGCGGGCTGGGGAGTGGAGTCTGAGAAAAGCACAAGAAGATAAAATAGAGAATGGAGGCTCACCTAGAGGGGGTTAAGGAAACCAAAGCATAGTGCCTGGAAAGCACTGAGATTCAGGGTCTGGTCTGCTGAAAGATCTTTGCCATAGGCCACATTTAGAAAACAGACAGCAAGCAGATTAATAACTCCATATAGCAGCTCATAGGATCTGGGCAAGTATCACTTCTTATTTTTAGATCCACTCCAACTTTAACAAACAGTCTAGCATGGTTAACACAGAGTTTCTAATCCACAGAGAATTCACATTTTTAGCTGCAAAGGCCCTTGTTATTCATGAATTATAGCAGCTTTACCTATTCTTTATAATTCAGAAACTTCATTATTAAAATGTTTGAAGCAAGCTACGGAGCATCTATCATTACTTAAAAAGTTAATTAGATTACATAAAAGAAATAATTAGATTTGCATTTTTATCTTGGTTTTAAACTTCCAAAGAAGATCACAACAGCCTGCCTGTGGGCAATTAAAAACAGCATACAGCAGAGAAATAGAGGAGAAAGGGTCTGTTTTTCCTGGCTAATTCATGATTGAGGATAGAATTACAAAATATTTTAAGGGCTTGCTGAAGCTGGGGGCTAATCCTAGACTTCTAAGCTTTGTTTATAACTCTCATTTCATTGCAAGAGAGCATCAGATACATGTGCAGTGCCAATAGTAGTATCAAATTACTTCCAGTGGGTTTACTCAGTCCTGTTCAGAGGCTGTTGGAAGGAGATTCGTTACCTGATCAATAGCACAAAAAAAGGACTATTGGCTAGAGTCAAAACAGGAGCACTGTAATTGCTTTTTGTTTACCAATGCTAAATACAATTAACAAAGAGGTACAACATAAGACAGAGGGACTACATGAGCCCGGAGCACTCCTGACTTTCATCAGTCTTATGTCGGTTCCTCCAGCCATCTCCAAAAGACAATAAATGCCAAGGTCCAGCTCTTAAATTAGAGGTCACTTAGATATTTAATGATGAAGCATATCTTTAAATATATATCTATTATTATTATCCCAGCAAAAAATTAATTAACCAGGTCATACAGGCCATGAAGGCTAATGTACAAAGTAATTATTTCTGATCTTTAGACAACTGCTTCACATAAAAAGGTAGTCCTTATTCTGCTCAGCAGATACCTGAAATGCCTGTAGTTAATCATATTGAAGGAAACAAAGGCAAGGTTTATCTCCTTAAAAGGTGAAAGTCCATCTCAAATTATTCTGTTTAATGGTTTAAGAACAATCACCTCCTTTCTTATAATATTAGCATCTCTTCTGGTTACCAGACAGGAAGAAGAATGCATATCTAATGGTGCTCTCCCATGACAAACACACAGAGACACACAAAACATATGAAGAGCACACAGGAATATATTGTAATCAAAATGGAAAATACTGTGTATGAAAAAATAGTCATATACTCTTAAGAACAGAGTAATGTCTCAGTGAAGAGACAAATACTTGGCTTTGCAAATAAGCAGCATGTATTACCGCATTTAAAAGGGACAGCTTTCCGATGAGACAAAGAGTATGTGCAAAGCAGCAGCAATGACATTTGGTTCAGGCCTTCCACAGATGGAATTTGCCATCTAATGTATGTATTAAATGACTAGGGAAGGGCAATGAATATTGTACACCAATTGTAAAGATTAACAAAAAGCTAAGAATTTCAAGTTTCACAATTAAACTTAAAAAGGCATATGTATACGAATTCATGAAATCATCGGCCCTGGCCCAGGAAGCCAAATGCCCAGGTAATACCCCATCCAGCCAGTCTACTGTTAGGAGACCATTGTTGTTCCATCAGCGATGTCAGGAGAGGACACAGCCTATATAACACACAATATAAGCCATTTGAATAACTCTAAAATTGGGGTTTGAAGAGACTATATTTTATCAAAAACTCAAAAAGTAACCTTCTTACCAAGATACTTTCATGAGCTAAATTCTCCTCCAAAGATTAAGTTTTAGCAACAAAATGCCATCAATGTTTCCTAGTAACATGCTATTGAAACCAAAGAATGTGGGATGTTGTATCCACGAAGAATAACTTCTCTAGATTCAAAAACCATGACATGCTCAATTGAGGTTGTGTAAATAAATATATAGGTGGATCAAGAAAGCAGGATTTATAAAGTATTTTCTCCTTTGCTTAGACTAGACTTACATGTACTGGTTGATTAAAATACTGTAAATATGCTTTGATGTGTCCAATAATTACAAGTGAATTTTGTTTACCTGTCAACATAACTCATAAATAAAATGCTACAAAAGACTGGCTAAGATACTCTAGTGCAATGGTAGGGGACAAGGAGGATGAAATTACTGAAGCAGTCATCTGTCCTTTGGAATTAAAGGATGAGAACTGGCATTCCCAATTCCAAGGATCATATTCCATATCTATTCCATATCTATTCCATATCTATTAGTTTGGCTTTCCATACACTTGATGAAAACTGTGCTATTTTTGTCCTGGAAGAATCAAAAATGTCCAACTTTTTCTGGGCTCTATATCGGGGGAATTACTTAATATGAAACAAATTAGAGGAATCACCATTTTCCCCAAAGCACAAACAGAGGGATTTGAATTCACTAAGCAAACAGCCTCCTAAAAGATCTGTTAATATTAAAGCATTTTAATAATCATTTAAAGTTATTAACCTGATTTTTTAATGGCAAAAATTGACTCATCAAAAAAATAAAAACATTGATTCACAAAGTCATTCATCTTGCTTTCTAAACATGGTTCACATGGTCTTAAATGTATCTCTTTGAAAATTTAGTTAGAATTTACCAAGGCAAAAGTATGTTAAAAATTATACTTAAGGAAGAAAAAAAATAATATGGTTTTTAACTATACATATAAGTTTTGAATGATTGCACATAAAATAAGCATGGGGACTTTTACAATACTGTTTTCATCATGTCTTCTTCCCATCTCTAAGGAAAAGTCCTGATTTCAATTTGTGCAAGCCATTCAGGTTTTCATTTGCTTCCATTACAATAGGCCCAGATGTGTTGGTGTGTGGTTATTGTAAGAGGTTAGACACTCTTCCTTTTCTTTCTATTATAGTTTGCAACATCAGGAACAACAGTACTGATTCACAAGTCAGCATTCTGAACTATAAGCAGACAGCAATCTTGAATGTAACCAGCTGATACTCATGATCCATAGCCAATTGCCATGGCTTAATCTCGCTGATTTTGTTAGCTAACAGGTTCTAGGACTCAAGATTTAAAAAGAAGAAAGAAGGTCAAACTTGCTCAAATGGTCTCTGTATACATTTGTTCTCAGAAGGGAAAGTACGTTTTGTACTCACCTTATTTTACTCTTTGTTCTGTTTTGTTTTCAAACAGGAGAATGTTTCTTTCATGATAGAAAAATGTGTGCAGCATCGCTTAAATCTCATATCTTGCTCAAAAAAACTGTACTAAAATTAGCCCACCAATAATCTCTCCTAAATTGGATCATGTCTATATTTTATCAAAAACCATATTTGAAAAATACTTTTAATCCATTCCCCTTCCCCCAAAACACCTGAAAGTCTGAATATCAAATACCTGCTTCATAAGTGTCAGAGATAAATATGTTTTGTGTAAGGAATATTTTTAAGCATTTGAAAAATTCTTCGAATGGTCGCACACTGATAAGATAAATACTGACAAGATACGCAGTAGTAACTGCGGTAGCTCAGGACAGAACAAACTATAAATACAGGTTATTGCTTCCTGTTATTTTTAAAATATAAATTCTTATTACGAAGATTCCTGTATTTCTAAAGTGAATGCAGCTCTGACACTTTGAATCTCTCTCTGATTTTATAATTTACACAGCTGAGATCAAGTGCTGATTAGCTTCAATTTTTAAAAATTTAAACAACGAGAAATAGCCACGATTTTAAAAGTAATTAAACTTCTATTAGAAAACCCGAAAAAACAATTTTCCTATCTTCTCAAATTAAACATTCCGATGAATAATATTTTAACATCATATTCTATAGTTTCCTGAAGAAGGCATCAATTTCATGTGGTAAAGTTACAACTAAAATCATATGTTATCAATAAATGCTATTTCATAAAAATGCTGTGAACTGATTTGGTTGCTATTCATCTGACATCCTCAGTACCACAAAACAAACATCAATTAAGACAGCCACTTGTTAGAAACACCAGTGGACTGAAAAGTGAAATACATTCAAAGTAAATAAAGAAGTAAGTAATGAAGATGTAGAAAAACATTAACAATAAATGACTGATAAGGGAACATCTCAGGAAACTTCTTCCATTCCTGCTTTACAAATAGGAGAAACAGAGAGAACTAAATGATCAGGTTATTTAACACCTACTGAGTTCTTAGAGAAGAATCCAGAGAAAAATGTAGGAAACCACAGGCTAAAAATCTTGACCTTAGCAGTAGGAGCTACACTGAAAATTCTAATAAGGGCAGAATCAGGGAACACCTGGACAGTTATTTAATTAAGGATCTCAGCATGAGTTATAAAAGAGATAAGATATCAGGAGGAGAAATTATTCCGAGATTTCATTGTAAAAGCTGACTGTCAAAAATGCCAGAGACATTCCATCTCCCCTGTATTTGGACTCTATTTTGAAACACACAGACTTGTGTATGAAAGATAGAATCAGAACTAATTAAACAACAAAAACACTGGTTAAAACCCTCAGGTGAAGATAGCTGGACAAAATGCCAAATGAGGTACAAGTACTTCTTCAGGCACCAAATTGGTACTTTAAATGGAACACCAAGTATGATTAAGAAATGAAGCAAGGCTCTAAGTTAACACCACTGGCTTTCACCAATGAAAGAGTAGAAGAGTAGAAGAGTAAACTATGACTTTATGTGAATTAATATTTTTTTCAATACAGTAAGATATATGGGGCACCTGGGTGTTGCAGTTGATTAAGTGTCTGACTTCAGCTCAGGTCATGATCTCATGGTTTGTGAGCTTGAGCCCCACATCGGGCTCTGGGCTGACAGCTCAGAGCCCGGAGGCTGCTTCAGATTTTGTGTCTCACTCTCTCTGCCCCTCCCCTCCTTGTTCTCTCTCTCCCTCTCTCTTCCTCTCTCTCTCTCTCTCTCTCTCTCTCTCTCTCTCAAAAATAAATAAAACTTTAAAAAAAATAAATACAGGAAGGTATAATATTACACTCAAGCAAAGGAATAATATAATTCACAATATACTGTCCCAACTAGGCTGAATAACAGATCCCAGAGGTTAGAAAATATCCACAGCTGGCTCAGTTGGTTAAGCATCTGACTCTTGGTTTCAGCACAGGACATGATCTCATGGTTCATGAGTTTGAGCCCTACATCGGGCTCTGCACTGACAGCACAGAGCCTGCCTGGGATTCTCTCTCTGCCCCTCCTCTGTTCTCTGTCTCTCAAAATAAAGAAAAGAAAAGAAAAAAGAAAAGAAAAGAGAAAGGAAGGGAAAGAAAGAAAGAAAGAGAAAGAAAGAGAGAGAAAGAAAGAAAGAAAGAAAGAGAAGGAAAGAAAGAGAAGGAAAAGAAAGAAAGAAAAAGAAAAAAGGAAGGAAGAAAAAAGAAAATATACACAGCAACCAAGAGAAACCACAGAGGCTGTGGTGGGCACACATAAATTTGGGATGAGTATTCCTGAGGATTAATCACCAAACAGTTCCTTATTTTATGGCTTTCTAGAAGTCACATACCTATGTTCCTATTCAAAAGTGGAGGTCAGTTCCCTTACCGATCTCAGAGAGCTATTAGTTAAATTAACCATCAAGTTTCTAAAGGAATGCCAGAAATCAGAATCCCTTCCCAGACCATTGTAATCATTATCTATGCATTTGTGTCACAGTGCCACAACAAAAAAGGGGAATTTTTAAATTGTGATACAATTATTTGGGAACACGTTTTTCTTCCTTTCTAGATTGTAAGTTCCTTGAAGACACATAATTATTCATTGATGTTCACACTCCCCACAGCACCTAGCAGAAATGCAGTTACTATTTCTTAAAGAACAAATTAATCATTATCAATCTTTGCCCAGGTCATAAGACTCTTCTCATAACTGACCTACTCAGACAGTCCTAACAAGCAAATAAGTATAAGCTTCTCCCTGTGATACTATTAAGACGGTAAAATACAAAGCAGAAAGTGGTTTGTGGCAATAAAAATAGCATGTGTGTGCTACCTTTGAAACCATTTAGGTTTCCACTGGGTTGTGCTAGGCAAATGGCAGAAGGAAAAAGAGATAAGGTTTATTCTGTTTACGTGTCACATCAGAAAAGAATGCTTAGACCACCACACGGTCGATGTTTCCTACATCCACTCATACAATTTTATACAACCTCCTTGAGCAACAGCCCTGTTGGTGCTGTAAACAGGAAAGGGGCACATTTGCAGCATTTTCAATTCCGTTTTCAAGGAGGAAAGTATCTAAGTATAATCAGCCGAGAGTAATAAAATACACTGACCTGGATCTGTTGCTGCAGGAGATTAATTTTGTGCTGCTGCTGCAGAAGTTGCTGCTGTTGTCTTGCAATCTATCAGAAATAAAGTTTCATTAAGTTCAAATGAAATGCTTGCACCTTTGCCATTACCCCAGGTATCTCTCTTGGAATTGCAAGAATGCTTTACTGTACTCCTATGTGAAACAGTTCCTATAAAATGAGAGAGGCAGACTTAGTAAGTTGGAGAAAATGAAAAATTTCAAACAGGTGCCGCCTCTCTGCTTACCCCCTAAATCTCTCTCTGTAGATGAACAGGACCCCTTGTACGACATTTGTGAGCAGTTCATCCATATCTGCAATGGTCGTCGGGAAAGAATGGGAATTTTGAAATCTGATCTTTGGACAAAAAAGACGGGAAAACTCTGGCTACATTTTCTCAAGAGCTTAATTTGGATGTAAAAAGTAAAATCTGTAAGCAAAGACAGGAAATAACTTTCTATTACTTACAAACATGGTCTATTTGGTGAAATCTTTTCTGAAGGGAAGATTTTCAGAACTGATAAAACTTACAAATATTGTCAAGGGAGTGCAAAAGAAAACAGCAAAAACTCAAATCTTTTTTTCTTGTTGATGTCACACATACAAAGCATTTTTTAGAAACAAAATTCAATATTCATCCATTTATCCTTTTGAGGGCAATGTGTTCATTTTAAAGGTCACGATCCACATATGAGTTTTACCTTCATCCAAAATCAAATTCAACATGTTAACACGTAATCTGGTCTATATGAAGAAATATTAACCACCTAAAGCAGGCTCTGTGGAGGATCCGAATCTGCCCCTCAGAAGAGCAAACACCTCCTTTAGCATAATGGTGCTTACTATAAAACATGAGGAAGGCATCAGGCTGTTTATTGCCTCAAAAGCTGAAGTCCGGGGGATACCCCTTATGAGAACACACTGCCAGCGTAAGAAGCTAGACGGAGAAGTGGCCCCAGATTACTTAGAAGGCCTTGGTTTTGTAGTGCCCTATAGGTAAGAGTTACAGCTTTTTTGTTCCTATTTCTTCTATTTCCAAAAGCCAATATTCTAGAATGGGCAATCTTAGAAGTAGCAATGAAGGTGGATCAGCCTTCAACTGTATATTTCTTGAGTCTTTTTGATTCTTTAGCCTAGAATAGAGGGAAACACCCAAATCACATTTCATTGAGCCCGAGATAACAAAAAATAGCAGTCTACTCCAAAATGTTGTTTTGTGGTTTCTGGTGATGACTGGCTCATACTGGAACTCATGATAAAGCTGCCCCTATCATAGGCTAGAGTTTGAGAAGTGGGACTACTCCCCTCCAAAGCTTTATAAGCAAAACAGAAACACTATGTAATCAGATTGGAAAGGCTCAGTCTGCTTGTCACTATTCAAATCAGAAATGGGCAACTCACTCGGCAACTCTAGGTATAGATGTGGGACCCTCTGAATATTTATTTCCTCTTAGCAAGCCAGTGAAACACTACTAGGCATCTAATATTGATGGTCCCTCCTAAATGATAAAGTGCTGCATAGAAATGCATCCAAAACACCACAGTGCAATTACTATCACCCACTCTAGACGTATGGGTTTGACACAGTGAAGTATGGTACATAAGCACCATGTGGCTCAAATTCTGAATTTTATTTGCCAATCGGTTGAGCTACATGCTCGCTTCATTGAGCATGACAACCTAGTTTTAAGTGTCATTTAATTTTCATTTTGAAATATAATTACAAAGTGTTCACTGTAAGATATCACTCGTCTGCAAATGTGTCAAGATTAATTTGTGCTAGCTTATTCACAAGTGTCAATAGTTAATTACTGTGTCATCTCTGGATGGCTAAATGACATTCTAACTTCTGATTTTTTACAGTGTTCCTTTATGTTATTTTCCATTAGGGGCTGAGTCCATATTCCTACATGTGGGCAAATATTCAAGCATATAAAATACCAGACGTCACAACTCATTAAAATCAACAGAGCATATATTGCTCTATATACCCCTATAAAATACATTTAACTGAAAAGATAATTCCAGTAATAATGTCAGATTTCTAAAAACTGCACATTAATTTGGGTCCATCTGATCTAAAGCATCAGGGACTACTCTATAGGATCATTGTTATTAGATTAATGTACTCTTATGAGACAGGAAAAAGGTTTGGGAAAGTGATTTATTTTTTAAAAGATATACACTTAAACTTTGCTATTTTTTCTTCTTTCTCACTTCTAAATCAATGAAATCAAATTCTTAGAGGAGCCATGTGCTAATTTGTTTTCAATGATTTACCTATGCTATAAATAGAGTGACCATATAATTTATCATTCAAACCCGGCCAACTTTTGCAAGTGGAATAGGGGTTATTAATAATTACTCTGGGAAACAGGCATTAGCCATGGTTATTCTGGGAAAACTGAGGCCTATGGTCACCTTAGCTTTAAAGTCAGAGAAAATCATGGGACCAGTAAGCTTAAAGATCTTCAAAGTTTCTCTAGACCAGGACCCTTCTTTTCCGGATGAGAAGAGTAGGCCCAGAGAGAAGCAACTTACTCATGGGTAAGCTACACTAGGATTGCATGCGATGTCTGTGTGAATGAGTCCCTAAATAATTAATCAAATCCAAATGTTCTGGAATAACGTTATCACTTTCAGTTATGCCCAGTTGCTATGATGCCTTTCTTTGTTCTCCACATATCCCCTCAGTATTCTTAAAGACCCTGGATTTCCAGAAGTCTTCTTCCTTTGTTTTTCCATCTTTCTCTTTCCTTCTTCTTTTCTTCTTCTCCTTCTTTTTTTATTTTATTTTTTAGTTTTAGGAATGCTTATGACAAATAAACCAATCAATGTGATTACTCGCTGAGCTTGGCGCATTCCACCTCTCCAGTTCATCAGCTCCTTTTGCAGGGCTCACCTGTTCTTGCTGTTGGCGAGCAAGGTCCATTTGCTGCCGTTGTTTCTCAATTTGTGAGGCTGCCAGTTTTTTCTGTTCATCATGCGCTGCCAAGAGCTGCTCCCGTAAACTGATCAGCTGGGTAATCATAGTAGAGAGTTGCCGTTCTTTCTCTGCCAGGCTCTCAGGTGTACCTAAAATGGAAGTGAGAAGATATCTCACAAGTTTGAGAAAAGTCTGAATGAATTGGGGAAAAGTGGAGGGCGGATTTCGAAAGGGACTACCCTAAGACACTTAACCATCTGGGACAGTAACTGGAGGTTACTGTGAGTATAGGAACACTACAGAGTATCAGTGGAATGAACACCAGAGTTAGTCACCGACCCTGCCAATTAAAAGTATCATTGCTAATAAAATTCTCGCTCTTCCCTCTGGCTCTTTAAAACAAAACAAAACAAAACAAAAAGTAGAACTATCCCCATTCTCGCCTTTTTACCATATTCCCTCTCTCTCACCCCCCCCCCACCCCTACTTATCCCCACCAAATCTATCTGATCAAGATAGGAAACCTATGATATTTAGTACCAAAGATTAGAAACCATGGGTTGTATTAATATTCTATAATATTAGCTAGTTATCTCTATCTCAGTGACCAACACAGGATCTAAGACATAGTAAGTGCTTAATAAGTGTTACAGAAGGAATTTTCCAATCACTGATCTCATAAAACTTTTCTATTGTGCAAAGACCTGTCTCTGAAGCTTGGATGTCAGGAGTTGTTCTCTTGGCCTTGGAACGAGTTCTACAGAGAGGGAGGGAAAAAAAAAAAACTGCCTTGCCTCAGGTAAGGATAGGATTGAATCTTATGTTTTTCCCCCTGTGAAGGGATCAAGCTAAAGTTCTCAAGTTCATCCTTAAAGGCAACAATGTTGCTTGGAGGCCTCTCTCACCCTTTTGTCATTTGTCATTCTTCAAAGGGAAAAAACACATTCGAGGTTGAAAAGGTTATGCATAAGGATGTGCTGTTTAATGAATATGATGTCGCTGAACACTTATGGTATGCACTAATGGTGCTGAACAGTCTTTTTATGGGCAAATTGCACAGCTCTCCTAAGTAAAGGGTACAGAATCCTTTTGTGAATCTAAATTAGAGCATTTACCACAGCATAAGATAAGAATTTCAACCCACTGTATCTGAGCCACACAGGTTTCATTATGAAGAAATGATCTATGATTTGAAAGCTTTTCAGAAAGATGCCACCAGCTGTCAAAGGGGACAAAGATTGCCGATTTTTGTGTGTGTGGAAGAGTAGACTTCCAATCTCCTTATGAAACTCCCCTCAGTCCTGCTAAGAAAGCACGAGGACAATCTGAGAAACTAAAAATATTTCAGTTAGCAGTGGTCCTATTTTCTTAGTGGCTGCAGGGACAAACAGAGCCTTCAGAGGATGCTGGCTAGTACTTGCTAGTGTATGATTCCCAGAAGGTAAGACTGATGTCAGCAGAGAAGCTATGCCACTTAGGACTATCTTGGGGTTTGTAATATCAATTCAAGTCCTTAAAAAATAAAGAAAAAAACAAACTGTCAGTATCCCATATGCTTAAAGATTCACTGAGTTGAAAGATGGCCTAAAATCAAAATTAAAAGAAAAATAATCATGAGATGATGTTAGAAAATGTATTCAACTGATAAAGGAACAAATACTGTATCCAGCTGTTCTTTCTAGCTACTGGAATTGATTTTTTTTAAATGAGTTTTTATTTCAGCAATAGGAATTTCAGCTTGGTAAAAAAAAGAACTTCATGAATACAAAAGCAGGTTCCCAGTGGGAATCATAAAATTTCTTCAAAAGTACAACAAGCTCAGTTAATTCATGATGTGTGTGTGTGTGTATATGTATATATATATATATATATATATATACGAATGAGAAGACAAAAAAAGTATGAAATGTATTTATTTACTTATTTTAGTCATTTCTAATTAAAACAAAATACTTCCTGAATGGCAACTATATACCAGAATACTGATACTATGGCAAGAAAAAGCAGATAGACTTCTCTACTCTTGTGCACTTTGGAGTCCAAAGTGCATGAGAGTAGGGAACCTTAATCAAGCAATTACACATATAAATGTAAACAAAAACTAAATAAGAATTACAAAATGACAGATATTTGGGGGAAGTTTAACCAAGTTTGGGAGGCCCAAGTGTAAGAAAGATAGTCTGAAAAAGTAACAAATTATCAGGAAGATGAATAGAGTTAAGTAGTCAAAGAGTTGGAGGGTGATCAAGGAGCTTTTCAGGAGAAACAACACAGGCAAAAGCCCCGGGGTGGGGGGGGGGGGGGAGGGGGCAGTGGAGGGGAGTTCCAGTGTGTTCCACAAGTTGAAAGAAGGTAGTAAAACTTGAGCAAGGAAAAAAAAAGGGGGGGAGTAGAGTACCAGATGAGGTACAGAGGTAGTAAAAGTTCACACCATTCAGTGAACTAATAGACCATGCTTGATAAACTTCATACTTATTCTAAGAATGTTTCAAAAATAACTACAGTATTTTAAATAAGGGATGAATGATGTGGTCATTCTACCTATGGTGTGGAAAATAGTCTGGAAGATTATAAGAGTAGATATTTGGGATATATGGACATTTTATTGCATATGTTTTTGGAAATATTCTGATCTACCTGTAATTTTCTTACTATACCTTTCTATATGAGGTGAGTTAAGAGAAGACTTACTGGAAACTGGGAAAGTTACTGCATCACAATTCTTAAAAAAGAGAAGCATTCATAGGAAATTTGGGGCAAGGGCCAACACAAGAGTTGGATCTGGTATTTACACTCCCAAGGAAAAACTAGAAGGTTTTCTCTTCTCCTAGGTTAAATAATGTTGTTTTAACAATCTTCAATACAGTCCCCTTCCTCCTCTACATAGGAAACAGAGAAGCTGAGGATAACATATACATGACTTCTTAGCTTCTTCTGTTCAAGGTGAAGCCAAAGGTCTATAAATGCATTCGTGCTTCCAATGCTACTAGACATGTATATATGCATTTACAGAATAACACAATTTAACTGATCTTTTTACAAATCAGTATGATATTCAAGTTGTTTAATTGTAAAAATTCAGTGACATCTAAATAATTTTTTAAAAAGCATGCCAGAGAGCAATATTTTTAGAAAATTTAGGCATTCATATAAGACTATTGCTATCTTTTCCTTAAATTTGAGGAGCACATATATATTTTGAATAGATGTGAGTGCCGTAATGAATGCAGTTGGAATGAAATATAGTAGCAAAACAAATCTAAAATTCTCCCTCAACAGGGAATTTATATATACACATACATATATGTATATATAAATTTACATATATACATATATATAATTAAGGAGAAATCAATTTACACCGTACAATAGCTGACACTCTCTAAATGTGATGCATGACCATTTTTCTGTTCTATACCCATTGTATTTGTTCACATATAGTGATTTACACCTAAGTAGTTAAAACCTGTAGTGTTAGATTTTTCTGTTTTAATTAACAGCAAATGTTTATACTGCTGTACTAAAAATAACATCGAATCTGAATCACATTAATAAACCAACCTGTGAACACAAGTTATTTCATCTCAAAAAATACTAGTTTAGGGGCACCTGCGTGGCTCAGTTTGTTAAGCGTCTGACTTCAGCTCAGGTCATGATCTCATGGTTGGTGTGTTCAAGCCCCACATGAGGCTCTGTGCAACGGTGTGGAGCCTGCTTTGGATTCTCTCTCCCTCTCTCTCTCTCTCTGCCCCTCCCCAACTCCTGCTCTCTCTCTCAAAAGAAATACATAAGCTTAAAAAAATACTAGTTTAGTTGAATGTATAATTTTGCTATGGAAAAAAAAACTACAGACTTACAATGGTTCAAGTTTTCTTACTTCATGACTGTGCAACAGTAATATGCATCCAGTAACACAGGGAATGATCCTCTCTGTAGGTGCTGGGCAGTAGCAGAGACCCGCAGCTCCCACTGAGCCACACAATCAGGAGAGCAAAGCACTGATTCAGTTCAACCATACTGCACCCATACATTCTGGTTTTCACTTTCCGTCTGATATTCAATCAATTGTATAGATACTCAACACTTTCTTATAAAACAGACTTGATGTTAGATGATTTTGCCCAACTGTGAGCTAATGAAGGTGTTCTGAGCACACTGAAGGTAGGCTAGGCTATGGTAGGTGGATTAGATGCATTTTGAACTATTAAATGCATATTTTCAACTTAAAATGGGTTCATCCGGATGTAACTCCATCATAAGTAGAGGAAGATCTATATAACTGTCAGGGTTGTTGAAAAAGTAGACAATTTATGGGGCATAGTGAGGCAACCTAAATACTGTCCGGCTATGTTGAAGCCAAAAGGCCACATAGAAAACTCTTATAAGGCGGTTTAACTCTCTGTAAAAAGTCTTGTCTTGAATTATGTTTTCAGTTGTGATAAAATCAACTTGGAAAAAAGGAAAGTCAGATCCAGAGAATCTGCCCAGGCCAGCAGAGGTCATCAGTAGCTGCCTATCATCTGTTTCACATCCTTCAGGCTATCTTAAAATCTCCAAAAAGCACTGCTGGAAAATAGTCTCGCCCACACAAAAACAGAGGTAGTTTCATAAACCGCAAAGAGGGAACCAGCAAAAAACCTTCTGCACACAGCTTCTCTACAAGTCAATGTGCCTGCTTTTATCCAATATCACACACACTGTGTGCCTGACACTCTCCGCTATAAACTGTATCTATTCTCCAACTCCAAAGACAGTGCAGCAGGTTTTTTTTTTTTTTTTCCCATGGGGTCGTCTTTATCCCCAAACCACATCTGTCTTGAGTTTCTCTCAGATTAGTCAGGTGGATCAGTGCTCCCCAGGGCCTGCTCCAGCTGAAGTATTTTAATTTGACTAAACACCTGATTTATTTTATCTCTCCGATGAGAAAGGCAGTTTGTCTTAATAGAGCCTGTCAGCCCACAGCCCCATTCACAGCAATTTACAGGCAGCCAGGGACGCTGGAAGAGAAGAGTGCCGTGATTCTGTATTTTATCCTCCTCCAGAAAGCACCTAAAAGCAGCTATTCACTGCTACTGCATGTGGCATTTTAGAACTGAATTAGCTTTTTATTCAAGTAACTACACTTGTTGTGAATAGCTTATCTGTAAAATTGCTACATTCACTACTGATTTTATTAACCTTTGGCTCTATCACAAAATGGTCTTCAGTTAGGAAAGACCTTTAAAATTGACACATTTTTTTTCTTAGGGGCCTTTATTCCAGTGACTTCAGATTTACTGAGTTTGATCCATTGAATTCTTTACCAGTTGTACTTAAAATTTTGAGTCTCAATAGGAAGTCAATAGTGTGTAAATAAGGAAACACTTTTCAAAATGTAAATATGGCAGCAATTTCCCTCATCAAAAGTTTTCAAATACCATCTTTCACTATAACAGTTTTAAAATCAGCCCTCTAGCCCTTTTTGGTCATAATCTGAAGAACTTGAAAAAAATGAACTAACATAGACTACTTTTTTTTTTAACTTTACCAACTATAACTCCCTGTCCATAGGCCCAAAAACCAACAAAGAAAACTCAAAATTGATGAGAACTTAGGTAAAATAAAAAGATAATTAGGATAAATCCCTTTGTGGTATAGAATTTAAAATTAAAAATAAAAATCAGGTTTAAAATTTACAGTTTTTCTTTTCCTTTTTTTTTAACATCAGCTCACAGAAAGAATGTGCACGGCACTCTGCTAGTTAATTTCACCCACAGTGACAGTCCATGGTGCTAGAAATAAGACTGGGCATTGGGAAGTTACAGAGGACTCAACATCTGGACAAGGCAGGCACCTTGCAGAGCACTTTACTAGAGATTTGCCTCACCTTCTTACAATATTCTCAGACCTAGGACTTTTACAATATAAACATTTCACACAGGTTACTCTCTTTATAGCTGTCCCCTGCAAGTGATAACATATGTGGTGATAACTCAGTTTTTCTAATGAGAAAACCCAGAAACCAGCACAGCAGTGGGAAGAGAGACAGACTAAAAGAGGGAAGGGAGAAGCTCACTCACCGAGTTGGCCAAATTAAATTTTGTGAGTTTCTCTGCATAGTTTTTATCTCTTCACTCTTATGAAATGAAGGGAAATGGTGTTAAAACGTAATGTGTACCAAGCCAAATAAAACGAACATCAACAAATGGCATTATCTAGAAATGTGTCTCAGGGAATTAAAACAAGACTTCCACCTAAACGTGCTCAGTCATTGAATCACACATCACTATAATAAGCTTAATAAGACTTAACAATGAAATTACAAGAAACCTGGTGAACTACAAGTATGTGTGTTCAGAATGATGGGGAGGGAAGGCAGTGACACTGGAGTGGAGTTCTGATGGAGACACACTTCTCCACATCAATCCTAGAAAGATTAAAGCACTTAGCAGTAATTTCAAAGCAGCATCAACCAAAGAACTCAGCCAACAATCCAGAAAGATTTTAAATTAAGTTGAAAAGAAAAGCTCTTAAGAGTGAATTCCCTGGTTAGTTCTAATTTTTTTTTTTTCAAATGGACATTGTTTGAGAAGAAAGCCAAAATACAATGCTGGTCATAAAAGAAAGCTGCATTTGATCTTTTCTGCCCACAGGTAACCTGGTTAAACTGCTGTGCTCATGCTGCAGACTCCTCACACATCAGATGGGCTGTGATGTCCCCACTTCACAAGCACAGTCCATCATTTAGCATTGGCCTTTTTTGATATAGCCTTCTTTTAAATGTCACAAAATAGGGCAGCAAAAAGTCAACAAAAAATAAATAGGGTAAGCTAAAGAAACTAACAATCTATCAGAAGGTCCCCTGATAAAAGTTACTTTGTGGTGACTGCCTGAGAAAGGAACCCCTGTCCCAGTGTACCAGCAGCTAATTTGAGTTCTGAATCCAACAGCAGTTTGAAAAGCTTTCCACTCTAAAGGGCCCCAGTGCATCATAAAGATAAAGGATTTCAGTACAAAACCACCACAAAGACCTCTATTATCTTATCAGTCTTTGGTTACAACAGCTGAACCAATATGACTAAATTCTGAATGACTTTTTTCAAAACAGCAAAATACTGGAATTTCTTTGTTTTCTCATCAGTCAGCTATTGTCATTGCTCCCATATGCTACTGTCCATTTCTTAGTAAATAAAAGTTTAATAAATGCAGTGATTGTGCTCCTAGGAATCACTTAGGGACCACTACACAGGAAATGTGGCTCATGGACTGAGTGAGGTACAGACTGTCTTTGGTTTTTGTTTTTGTTTTTGTTTTTTTTCCCACCAAATGTATGAGAATTTCCCTCCTAAAATGTAAACAACTCTCATTTAAAATGTTATTAAAATCTACTGTGTACAAACAAGACAAGAATACCCAGGAACTCCCTAAATTAAGATCAAACTCCCCTGTCTATTCCAGGCACACTCACCTCTCCTTCAGCTTCCTCTCTCTCTAGCTGCAAAAGGAAGTCTATTCCTGGATCAACTGAGGTCTATTCATGTTGCAGATCCCAAAAGAGCAAGAACAATCCATGGAATCCTGCCATCTAGGCTCCTAACCTCACAGCTGGGCCTTCAGCCCGTTGTGCTTTATTAGCTCATCCTTTTGGGATCCGGAAATGAAGGTATCCTGAAACATCCCTCCTTCAGCAGAAGACAGGCTGCCTTTACATCACTGTTCTCTATGGATGATAACTGGTCAATGGCTACATCTCCATAATTCGCACATAAAAATTGTAATATTTGGCCTTTCAGAAACATGGAATTCTTTGGTCCTTTAGGGAAAAAAAACAATAAAAGAATTTTTTCAATAGTGCTGAATATAGAATTGGCTCTTTCTCAAGAAGTTCCATCAGAATTAGGAGGCAGGAAAGGAAAGATTAAGAAAAAAAGGCCTTATTTAGCAAAGTATTGTCTTAAGAAATTTTATGTGTTACCTTATTTAATCCTCATCCCAAATGTCGCATTGTTACTTTCATCTCACAGACAAAACCCCAAGCTTTCAAAAAGTAAAGAAACTTGACCAGAGATCATTTGATTGGATATGAATTCAGGCCTTCTGATTCCTAATCCAAGGAAGTCTGGAGGTGAAGAAAGAGGTATCTTCCCTTACATCAGAGTTAGAATACATCGTGGGGAATTTCTAAAAGTCAGGAGTAATGCTCTAAGGGACCTAGAATTTTAATGCCACGTAAGACTGAGAAATGCTCAAATTCTCAGTAAGGCTTTATTTACAAAATAATTTTAAAAGCTAGGCTAGGCAATTAGAAAACCAAAGAGGTGAGTAAATTGAACTTTGACAACTTACAGATGTAAAAATAGATCTTGATTTAAGTGATATGCTTGGAGTTACTCAGGAAATTAGCACCCTGCCTGGCAGTCAAGATCCCCTGCTATGTTTTATTCTCCAAAACCTCTCTCCTCAACAAGCATATGGCCTCCTGGTTCCAAATCCAAATACAAAGATTTTGTAGACCATGGCATTCCCAAACATTCCAGATACAAAATTTACAACACTGATGAAAGACTGAGAAATACACTCAAATATTTGCACACATCAAGTGTGCTGCTGTCTTAGGGTGCACTGTGGCTGCCGACTGAGATGGTCAGGTGCTAGCCAAGAGGAAGTTACCTGGAGAAGTGTAGGAAGTTTTCCTACGAAGGACTGAGGAACCTCTCTGATACAACTAAGGCTTAGAACAGTTGCTTGTACAAACACACCATATCCTTCCCCGTTTCCGGTATTTACAACTTGCCTAGTGTAAATCAAGGGAATCCTTTCCCTAGCCCAATATGCGTGATTGTACAATAATAATAATTGCTTAAACTTATATAGCAATTGCTTTTTAAGCAACTGCTTAGGAAGAGCTTTCTATATATTTATTTGTTTGTTCCTCACAACAATCCTATGCAGTGGGTCATAGTGTTATCCGCATGTTAAAGATAAGGAAACCGAGGCATAAAAAGGTCAAGCAATTTGCCCACGTCCTAAGCTATTAAGTTATATGTCTAAGATTCAAAATCAGGCAGTTTGGCTACAAAGTCTGCCCTCTTAACCCTATGATGAATGGAGAATAGTACTCCTAAATGATCCACCTTCTAAAAACAACTTCACCCCGACAATGTAGCTGAAATTCTATCGGAGGTTTGTTTTTTAGGTTGTGTGTGTGCGTGTGTGTGTGTGTGTGTGTGTGTGTGTGTGTGTGTTTAATACAATGTATCCTGAGGTCCTTACTAAAATGAAAGAATTTACCTACGGAAGGATATATGACACCTTTTGTTTTTTTTGTTTTGTTTTGTTTTGTTTTTTGTTTTTGTTTTTTTTTAAAGTTTACTTATTTTTGAGAGAGAGAGCGAGCTGAAGAGGGGCAGAGAGAGAGGGAGACACAGAATCCGAAACAGGTTCCAGGATCTGAGCTGTAAGCACAGAGCCCGACATGGGACCTGAACCCACGGACCGGATGCTCAACTGACTGAGCCACCCCGGTGCCCCTGACACCTTTTGTTCTTTAAGATAGCTCAATCCACTAGCACTTAGCTCTGTTGACCTTTCAGCACAAGACACACATATCTACCATTGTTTGTAGTTGCTTTTCATTACCAACCCAATCTCTCACTCCCATACTCTCTCTTTTTCTCCACCTAATCTTATTTCTCCAAATTCTAAACTCCTGGTGCTGAGGACTCCCCACCTGTATTCCTATGTTTGAACGAATGCAATCAGACCTAGTAAGTGTCCCTAAACTCTCAAATATTGGAATTTTAGTTTTCCCCAACAGATTGATTTGGCTAGTTCTCTGGCTCTTAGTGGCCTTTTAGACTCCTTCTCAAATCCCCCACCTAGTTAGGTGTGCCCCTAATTACTTGATTAGCAATCTAGATAGCCCAGTCCATGCCATTTTTTTTTCCTCCTGTTTTGTCCATAGGCATCAGGACATCCCAGTGGACCTAGCTGTTGTTAGTGCTAAGACTTTGAAATCAGAAGTATGCTAAAAACTTTAAATTAAAACAAAACTGAACAATAACTAAAGGAGATTGCGTATTTGAGTTTTTACAGAATCACAAATAGTTCACAGATTCCCAAATCACTGTACTGAGTATCTGATCAGAGAGCAGGCCAGTAATACAGATTCCACCATTACAAACTTGAATTATGAGTTCGTAAAGGGGAAATGGAAATTTCATATTGATTTTGAATTTGCTGTGTCTGATTGTGCTTTAATAGCTGAATACAGTTGGATAAGTAGCAAGTTCTTTTTGTTCACTATTTTGACTTCAACATTGATTTCTGGGTTCAATAGGTGCTATCATCATCTTATTATAAAAATACATTACAGGGCTCAGTCAGTTAAGCATCTGACTTCGGCTCAGGTCATGATCTCACAGTTTGTGAGTTTGAGCCCCGTGTCGGGTTCTGTGCTGACAGCTCGGAGCCTGCTTTGGATTCTGTGTCTCCCTCTCTCTCTGCCCTTCCCCTGCTCACGCTCTTTCTCTGTCTTTCAATAATAAATAAATGTTTAAAAAAATTTTTTTAAAAACCAACACATTACATTTAGAGAGTTTTTTGAATGTTATCTAATGTTTCCCATGTAAAATCCATAATATTCAGGGCATAAATATTAAGGAATACGAAAGAAAGAAAGAAAGAAAGAAAGAAAGAAAGAAAGAAAGAAAGAAAGAAAGAAAGACAATTAAAACCTCAGTCCAGAAGTGGTTAAGGATATCCCATCACAGATGATTTTTAACATGCTAAAGTAAACATGAACAAAATATTTCTAAACATTTTCAAGGCCTTTTTCTTTTCACAATTACATTAAAAGTCAATGTATGTTTGTTCAGCCTATAAACAAAGATCAGTTTAGTCACAAATAGGATGTCCTATTTTCATACTGGGACATTCTCTTACAAATGCATAGAAAAGCATGATTCAAGATTTTAAAAGAGTTAGGATCACTTCATATAATACTTGCAGGTTACAAATGGAATTTTAAAACAAGTTTATAAAAATCATTTTCTAATGCAACTTTAAAATTTATGGTTTTACCATTGTCATGTGAATAAATAAGGATTTTTAATTTTTTTAACTTGAAGGCAAAAGTTGGCCATGTGATCCAGAGAAGAAGAAAAAAACATGTATTAATATCTGAGCCTTATAGGGAATAGAATGCCACAGTCAATGTGGTAGTGCTGAAAAATAACCTCAGTAGTTCCAGACGCCACCTTTTGAAGAGATAAAAATCTGAAAAGGCAACAAGAAGATGATTGCAACTGTTGCATTTAAGAGTGATATTTAAAAAGAACTTTGCTTGTAAAAGGTGTTATAACTCCAGTAGTCCCAGAGGAATTGCAGAGGAGGCAGGCTCTGCAAACGCACAGATCTTAAGTACATCCTGTCTGATGGATTCTGTTGGCTCCCCACCCAGGTTTAAAACCCCTGCTGTGAATTAGATAAGAATCTTAGCGCCATCCATAATTCTATAGAGAAAAGTGGTGGGGAGGAAGAGCAAATGATAGGCCACAAGGGGTACTTCTACCTGACTGCCATTGAAGGCCAGGCTCTGTGTAATATTCATCTCCATGACAAAGCACAAATTAACTACCGGTGCCTACCACTTATTTTGTGCTCAATAAAGTTGAAATGAACTCATAACCAACTCTATCTAAATTGTTAGCTCCCAGAATAGTTGGAGATAGGTAGCCACAGCAATGGATAAACCAGATGGAATTGCTCTAGACTTCAGCAGTATTTGAGCCATATCTGAGTTGCTGCCAGTTTAGTTACTACTGTTAACTGTCTGAAATTGAAAATCATCTCCACTGCTATGTAAGCAGTAGAAAATCAAATCCAATTAAAGGAGATAAATAATGAAATTTGAAAAACTAAAGAAATGTAGACACAGATTCTATATACATTTTTTTGAGCATGTATGATGGTCCAAATACTTCCTATGCGTAAGTGTTAGTACTTAGCATTTTTATCTGTTTCAACAAACTTAAGAAAATGAGCTAAATAAGATTAAAATATGTCCAAGATAATATAGCTTGTAATCAATAGAGCCATGATTCTAAGCCAGAAGATCTGATCCTCAAGCCCAGGCTTTTTCCAGTAAAACACAAATGTTTCTAGGGGGAAAAAAATGACAACTAGTTGAAGACAATGACCTCACACAGTCTTCATGAAGTCCTTTTTTGCATTTTTTTAAAAGTTAAACACTTTGTTGGTAGATTTAATGGTATTAAAAGGCAAACTAATTTATATTTAGGAAAATTATAATTTAACATTATTTAAAATGTTGTAAATAATTAATAAAATCTAATGACTAAGAGGACTGAGTCTACATAAACAGATTGGAAAATTCTCTACTCAGAAGATGTTATACCTAGAAATTAAATTTTTAACTGTATGAAAAAAAATTTAAACACTTCTCTGAACACCAAATACAATTTAGAAGGTAGAATCAACTGAAAGACTACATACATTATGTGGATAAGTAATTATACAAAAAACATTTCAAAGGGACTTATATTGTATTAACCCTTTCTAACATCACCTTTCTGCAATAAAACTGAATTATATAGCAAGATACTGTAATCAGAAAACAGTTTCTAATTCTTTTTTATTAAAGTTTATTTACTTATTTTGAGAGAGAGGGAGAGGGAGAGGAGAAGGAAAGGGAGGGACAGATAGAGAGGGAGGGCGAGAATCCCAACTGGGCTTTGTGCTGTCAGTGGGGAGCCTGATGCAGGGTTCTCTGTCGGGCTCAATCCCAAAAACTGTGAGATCATGACCTGAGCAGAAACCAATACAACCACTGACTGAGCCACCTAGGTACCCCTCTAATTTTTAATAGCTGAAAGAAAGAACTACAAAAAAAGTTACATACAGTTGTTTGGCCAACCCATTCAGCTGTTCTTATGCCACCAAAGCTTTTTTAGGGGAACGTTTTAAGAAAGTATTCTTTTTTAATACAAAATACATTCTTTGATTGAATTCAAAAATTGGAAAGGTGACCCTGCCTATTTTACTATCTATGATCCAGGTCAGTGTCTCGCAACATTTTAAACTCTATGCCTCCTATGCAGCTTGCTAATGCTACGTTTTGCATACCTCCACTAGCCAAGATTTTATTCAGCTGATTCACTCTCTATAGTTTCTTTAATAACAGGTGTACTAATAAGCTGTAACAAGTGACAAGCAACCTCATTTGAGATTTCTGCTCTACTTGTCAAAAACAATTATAACTGGGGCACCTGGGTGGCTCAACTGGTTAAGCGTCCAACTTCGGCTCAGGTCATGGTCTCACAGTTCATGACTCCCAGTCCCGCGTTGGGCTCTGTGCTTACAGCTCGGAGCCTGGAGCCTGCTTTGGATTCTGTGTCTCCCTCTCTCTCTGCCCCCTCCACCACTCGCACCCTGCCTCTCTCTCTCTCTCTCTCTCTCAAAAATAAATAAACATTTTTAAAAATTTAAAAAAAACAATTATAATTAAGTTAAATGAGTATTTCCAGCTTGTCTCTTCTACACCTACCAGTTTAAAACAAAGTTGAAAAAATTTAACTACTCACTGACTTTTTAAAAATAATGCATTCTTACCATCCTATTTGACACATCTATAGTATATCTCTTAACCTCTCTAAAAATGTTGATAGGTCCTTTCTGTTATTTTTTTGCTTCTGACCTGTTTTTTTTTTTCTTTTTAAAGTTTTCATTCAAATTCCAGTTAGCTAACATATAGTGTAATATTAGTTTCAGATCTACAATATAGTGATTCAACACTTCCATACAACACCCGGTGCTCATCACACTTTAATTTCCATCACCTATTTCACTGCCCCCCCCCCCCCCCCCCCCCGCCCCTTTGGTAACCTTCTGTTTGTTCTCTATAGTTAAGAGTCTATTTCATGGTTTGCCTCTCACGTGCTTTGTCCCCCCGCTTTACTCATTTGTTTTATTTCTTAAATTCCACATATGAGTGAAATCATATGGTATTTATCTTACTCTGACTAACTTATTTCACTTAGCATAATATTCTCCAGGTCTATCCATGTCATTGCAAATAGCAAGATTTCCTTCTTTATTATGGCTGAGTAATATTCCATTGCATATATATACTACATCTTCTTTGTCCATTCATCACTCAATGGTCACTTAGTCTGTTTCCATAATTTGGTTTTTGTGGATAATACTGCTATAAACATTGGGGTGCATGTATCCCCTTGAATTAGTATTTTTTATTCTTTGGGTAAATACCTAGTAGTGGAATTGCTGGGTCATAGGGTAGCTCCATTTTTAACTCTTTGAGGAACCTCTATAGTGTTTTCCAGAGTGGCTGCACCAGTCTGCATTCCCACCAGGAGTGCAAGAGGGTTCCCCTTTCTCCACATCCTTGCCAACACCTGTTTTTTTTGTGCTGTTGATTTTAGTCATTCTGACAGGTGTGAGGTGATATTTCATTGTCTTTCTGTCTTTTTAATGTGCTGTGATTCCAGCAGTACTCAATTATTGTGCAAGAATGACATATTTCATTTTTGTTGTGTTCCATGACAAAGACAATTTACCTGATTACCAAATGACATTTACTTGATGTCATTTGTCTTTTAATTTGTCTACTATTAGCTATTTCCCCAGTACCTAAAACAGGTCCAGACACATAGTAGATCTTTAACAAATACTTGTTGAAAGAAATTATGTGAATTAATTCAGATAATTTGTCATCCAAATTAAGACATTTATTAAATGAATGGAGGCACTGTGAAATAGTACATCAAGAACACAGGTGTAAACCAGGCAATCAAATATAGTCATAACTTATTCTCACTTAATGTCAGTTTCTAAATAATGCTACCTAAACAGAACCCTAAAGTTGCTATATTTTGTAAAAATTCTATATGAATTTTATGTTTTTGGTAAGCCTGAAATATGGATGATGAAATTCTATAGAATAATTAGGCTCAATTCATCACTATTGAACATATGCAGAAATTCAAAATCAACAAATATAGATATAATAGACCCATCATCTAGAGTAATCCTAACAATATAATCTTAGTTTCATAAAGCTGGTACAAATGCTCTTTATTTGCCAAGTATTCTGAAGAGAAGTTTTTAATATAGCATTCATAGAAATAGTCAATCAATTTTCCATGAAATGTAATTCCCAATTAAGGAGATACAAGGTCATGCTAATTTTTCTCATTTTAGAAGAGACAAGCTTATAATTTTACTTAGTAATAAGCCAAACAACACAAAAATGTCCATCTGAAAATGATAAGAATATTTAAATGTCTAAATCTTATACCAATCTGTCATTTAAAATTTCAATTTTGATATTAAGCACAAGTTCTTGTTTCATATGATAAATATACCAACACACACATCAATGAAAAACCTGCATTTGCTTCTGAAGATTCTGAGGCCTTGGGTTATATATCTAATGAAGAAGTAATGAAAATTATTGTAAAGGAAAAAAAGGAAAGTCCTATCTAGAATATAAACAGTAAACCAAAACTTTCCTGGTTTATTTTAAGTTGAAAAGTCAACCAAACTTTTGGAAATTTATACCAGACTTATAGTCAACAAAAACCATAGAGTCAATGGCCTTTGAGTAAATTCTATGAGAAAAGTATTTCCCTCAGTCCTACAAAAAATCTACATGCCTACAATTATTCCAGAGAGTTTATAGTTAAGTTTCTAGGAAATCAACACAACATTGTTTACCAAACTTCTTCCCAACATAGAAAAATAAGTAATTCCCAAATTATATTAATAGGAGAATTAATAGAAACCCCTTATACCTCCAGAATTGAGCTACAATTGAGTCCTAAACTAATTTTCAAGCTTACACACAGGCAGTTCTAACCAGATATTACCAAGTATAGTGGAATTGAAATTAAGTACAATTAAATTAAATACAATTCCTACCCGGATCCCATAAATAAATGTATTTTATAAAGTGTAGATTATTATAAAGACCATCAATAATTTTTTGACAACTGAAGGATCTAAACCAAGTGAAGATTTAAAAGGCACTGGGAAAGGAAGCAAACACCAAAATACAGGAAAATCTAAGTGTGATTTGGGAAAAAGGACTCTGCCATTTCTGGAATTTTTCAGGCACTGTTTTGTAGGGATACCAGAGTTACGTTGTAACAGTGTTAGTTCATAGTTGTAAAAGTTCTATCAGAGGCAGCAGAAAATCTTTTTTTTTTTTAAGGAAAAAAATCTAAATACTAAAGTGAACATCAATTAAGATATTTCAAAACTGCGTAAATCCAAAGGCAAGTGTTAAATCTCTACAATGTCAATAGAACTAAATAATTTGGTGTGAATTTGGAACCAAATTCAGTTAAACAATAACTATTAACAAATGTATAAAAATTTAGTTTTCCAACTTTAAGCAGAGAGTGGATTCACCTACTCAGAGCAGAAAGAAAAAAAAAAGGAGCAAAAGTGACTCAAGCACATGTGAGTCTTTTGTATGGCAAGGAGAGGAAGGAAACAAATAAACAAGACTGTCCCAAGAAGATCCACAAGTTAGAGTTGGGGGCCAATGTATTCTAGGCAATAAAAAATATTTTAGAGTTAGGGAAAACACTTCCAAGTTTTAATTATCATTGCAACAAGCCAAAGACAAGTGAATTCCCAGATTATCAGACATGGCTATATTTAAATGTAAGCTCTTAAATCCATTCATGAACTAAATATAAACATCTGAAGTAGTTGCTGTTTGGAATTATCTGTGCAACTGAGAACACAGGTAATCAAGAGTTGACTATATATACTCTTTTGTTCCCTCCATTTGGTCAGATGAACTGAATAATCAACAGCAGTTAAGGCCATTTGGAAAGAGCCAATAACAGTTTACTCTGGCAACCCAAGAAATACAAGACTGAGATCATCAGCAAGGGTGAGGTATATTATTATTACTATGGTTCATTTCATTATCATTGTAAAATAAGAAACATGGTAGAAATTCTACCAGGTTAGTAACTCTACCAAGATAAAAAATATACAGTAATTATTCAGTAATAGGCTACTCATTTTAACCTTCTATTTGAGTTACTAAAGTGATAAAAGTCTATCATAAAAATGGCCTTATATCAAAATGGATATGGAACATTATTAAATATTTCATTTGTATAAGGTAAGTATACATGAATGATAACATTGTTTCCACTAATCTGTACATGAAAATAGGCTAGACATAATAAAAATCAAAACAACTATAACCATAAGAGACTCGAATACAGAGAACAAAGTGAGGGTTGCTGAAGCAGAAGTGGGTGGGGAAATGGGCTGAATGAGTGATGAGCATGAGCACTGGGTAAGTGATGAATAACTGGGTTCTACTCCTGAAACCAATACTACACTGTATGTTAACTAACTTGAATTTAAATGAAAAAATTAACCAAAATTCAAAACAACTAAAAAGGTACTAGAAAGTGCTTTCACATACATTGAGCCTTAAAACCACCTAGTAAGGCAGCTATTATTATCGGCATCACCAATTTGCAAAGGAAGAAAAGACAGAGAGGACACAAGATTTACTTAAAATCACACAGCCAGATCTTAAAACCTAAATTCAAACCTATTTATCTTTCCACTTCAAAAACAGCCAATTCTTTTAGACTGATATTCCGAGAATACATTTTCTTATCTTGAAGTTTTACAGTTCTTATTAGCATTAGAGTAACATTGTGCTTATTTTCCCCAGACTGAAGTCCCAGGTTGACCCCATACACCTAAGAACAGAACTGGAAGAAGGGAGAGAGTGCATATGTGTGTGTGTGTGCGTGTGTGTGTGTGTGCGTGTGTGTGTGTGTGTGTGTGTGTGCATGTCTGGTATGTGTATATGTATATAGCTCCAAATGTACTTCCCAATTTGAACATAAGCAAACAGTTGTTACAAAGCTCACTGCCTATCTGAGACTTTTAGTGGGGGAAAGGGAGCATTATAAAAGAAAGAAAAATACCTCACATTTTTCCCTATCACAGTTTGTTTGTTCCCCATATTTTCCATCACTGGTTTTACCACCATTAATCTACATGTCAAGGTGATTTTTCAAAAAATTATCTAAAAAAAATAACTTGAAGTGTCTTTTTAAAGTATACTTATTTAAATGATCATAGACTCAGAAAATCAATATTGTAAAGAATCAAAGAAGTCATTCAACTCCCAAAATTTACAAAATCAGGAAGCTGAAAGCCAGAAGGGAAAGTGATATGCCTGATGTCATAAAGGTAATTTGAGTTAGGACTAGAACATAGAAGTCCTGATCCTTTCACTGTAACATGTCACCTCTGAAAAACTCAAGTGAAATAATCCACTTTAAATCATTTTGGGGCACCTGGGTGGCTCAGCTGGTTAAGTGCTCAACTCTTGACCTCAGCTCAGGTCATGATTTCACTGCTCCTGAGATCAAGCCCTGAGTCAGGCTTCATGCTGACAACACAGAGCCTGTTTGGGATTTACTCTTTCCCTCTCTGTCTGTCCCTCCCTTGCACACACACTCCCCCTCTCTCCCTCCCTTCTTCTCCCTCAAAATAAATAAATAAACTTAAAAAAATCATTTTTGCAAGATAGTTGATTTTGGTAATCATTTTCCTCTATCCATTTAAAAAGCAATATTGATTCTTATTTAGACTTCCTCAAGCTTATCATGTAATCTAACAATGGAATGCTAGTCAATGACAGAAGCAATCAATAGGGAAATATTTTCAAAAGCACAACTTGTCCAAAGATACTAACATTTTCACTCTGAAACCTCAGCATGGAAGTTTTCGTATGTGCTGGGTTACAGAGATTAATCAGAGTTTAAATGATACTTTTTAAGAAATAGAAAATCAGGATGTTTCATAGGTAAACAGTTACTTATGGACTTGGAAAGATTTCAGTGCCCACCACTGATCAAATTTAACAACTGGAATATTATGGGCCACAAGAATCTTTGGTTTTCATTGGCTCTTGTATTAAAAAACCTGAGTGCCTGAGGGGTTCTCCAGATCCTAATTTCCTTTAAATAAGAGCAAGAACTATATAAAGAACATTGTTCTTAAGTTCCTCAGGAAACAAGGCATCATAACAAAAAGTGATTTTATTTATTTTTTCATTTCTAATAAGATTTTCTCTATTTGAGATTACATTCTTAAGGATAAAATTCTATGTGTTGAAAGATATTCACTGAGGGGCACTGTGTGGCTCAGTCAGTTAAGCTTCCAATTCTTGATCTCAGCTCAGGTCATGATCTCAAGGTTGTTGAAGTTGAGTCCCACATCGGCCTCTCCGATGACAGCACTGAGCCTGCTTCTGATTCTCTCTCCCTCTCTCTCTGTCCCTCTCCTGCTCGTGCTCTGTCTTTCAAAAATAAATATCTTAAAAAAGATATTCACTGAAACAATACTGATGACAGTGAAAAACTTAATAACAAATGGAAAGTCCAATTGTAGTGAAGCGATGAAGTGAACAGGGCTATCTGTATTCAGGTGCTGATTACACACAGGCAAGTCAGATTTTTAACTATTTTTAGGAAAAGCCTTTTAAAACTGAAAAAAATGCCTGTGTGATAATGTCAAGTGGGAAAAAAAAGGAGCATAACACTGTGAAAAAAATAAGCAGAACAAAAAGATTTGAAAGGGGGCAATCTAACTTGAGTCTGTTTTTAACTGGCAAATGTTTTTCTTCAGTATGATCATATACTACAGATGTCCTGTGAACAACACAGGTTAAAGGTGCTGACCTCCTGTGCAGCTGAAAATCCACAGGTGTCTTTTTTTTTGTTTAGTTTTTATTTAAATTCCAACTTGTTAACATACAGTGTAGTATTAATTTCAGGTGTACAACATAGTGATTCAGCACTTTCATAACATCAGCAGGCTCATCACAACAAGTGCACTTCCTTAATGCTCATCACCTATTTCACCATCCGCCACCCCACCTCCCCTCTGGTACAGTTTGTTCTCTATGGTTAAGAGTCTGTTTCTTGGCTTGCCTCTCTCTCTCTTTTTCAGAAAAGTGATTTTAAAAAATCAGTGGCATTTTGGGAATGTAGGATAAAAGAAATGCAGAAACTGATAAAGATTGAACAGATAAAACTCAAGCTGAGGTCAGATAAATCACGTAAGTATATATTTCACAAGTTTCTTGTTGGCTAGTACATAGAGAATGACAGAAATAGAAAAAAAAACCCAAAACGGTATGATGTTCATCTTATAATTTTCAAGCTGTGTAATAAGAGTTAACAGAGCATATAAAAATATTTGATTATCAAGTTGTATAGTGTTAAGTAACTGGAACATAAATCCTGATATCTGGGTTCTAGTTTTACTCTTGCCACTTTGTACAAGTAGCTTTTTGAGGCTCCATTTCCCCACCTGTAAAATGAGGGTGTTGGACTAGATAATCTGTTAAGGATTCCAGTCCTATCAGCTATGTTATAGGCTATAATCTAGAAATATTCTGTGAGTATAGACACTCTCTGCAATTTTAGTTTTTTTTATGAAAATCATTCAATCTTGCCTGTATCTGTAAAGATCATTAGTATCTTGGTAGCACGAGAAAAAGCAATTTATGTGACCAAGAACTATAAATGTAAACATATCATATACATATACATGTGAAAGAAGATTCAAAATGAAATAACCACTGCTAGGAGAGTCCTTCAAAATAGTGTCAAAAGGACAACGAGGACCTATGCGTGTCTCCTGCTTCAGCTGTCAGAACACCATGAATTTTTTACTTTTGTCAACTGCAATTTGTCAGTTGCAACTCCACCACCTCCTTGAACACATCCTTCTAATTTGAACGGAAATAGAAATGATGTAAAGCCTATTAGCTAAGTAACCAATTGTGTATTAGGTAGTCAGTTTAAACTCTGCCAGTGCCAATCATAATTCTTTCAAAACAAGTTACACAACCTTATGTCTTTTGCCATTGTAAGCCTGCATTCCCGTTCCTAACTGGGAGCACACTTCCGATTTCTGTGGATTCTGTGTCTCCCAGGTTGCAATCCCTAAGACCCCAAAAAACTCTCTGGTTGCTTTACAGCCTCTTCTTGATCAACAATACATATATACCCAACAATACATATATACCCATATATATCTAATGGGTATATCAATTAATGCTGGATTAATTGATATCCAGCATTAATTTTTCAGATGTGATTTTTTTTCAGCTAGAGGAACTTCACCAAATTTAAAAACTGTTTTCTTTTATAATGTGACACTATAATTAACATCAGCAAACTAATTCGCAAAATATATTTTTGCTTCTTTGTGTTTACGGAAGAAAAAAATGGAATAAAAGCAGAACATATAAGTTGAACTTATGTCACTCTGTATATGAACAAATGTAACTGGATTTCTTGACTAACAGTTTCATATGTAAGTCCACTGGATTTTGTTTACATATTATAGGAATAATCTGATTTAGGAAGCTGTAGGGTGAAATGTTTAACAGCATGGACTCTGGAGCCAGATTGCCTAGTTTTAAATTTCAGTTCCACTATTTCCTAAGGCTATAACTTCGATCTTATTGATTTCTCTTATAAAATTCAGTATTGTATAGATCAAATAAGTTAATACAAATTAATACAAGTGAAGCACTTAGAACAGCGCTGCACATAGTAAACATTCAATAAATATTTGCTGATATAGTCATATAATGGCTATGTTAAAAATCCATTTTAGAATCTATCCTAACAGTGAACACAAGTTACATGATACAGGATTATGATATAGCTTTTCAAATTAGAACTTTTAATAAAGTTCTAAAATAAGACAACTGTCACTGACTACAAAATATCACTTTATTCCAACATCTGCACAGATGAGGATGGAAGTTGTAAATCCAGGCCTGAGCCTGTCACTCACCCAGTTAAACTCTTCAATGGTTCTCCACTAATGAAGTCCAGACTATTTAATTTTTTTAATGTTTATTTATTTTGAGAGAGAGAGAGAGAAAGGGTGTCCGTGAGCAGAGGAGGGGCAGAGTGAGACGAGAGAGAGAATCCCAAGCAGGCTCCACACTCAATTCAGAGCCCAACGTGGGGCTTGATCCCACAACCATGAGATCATGACCTGAGCCAAAATCAAGAGTTGGACACTTAATCAACTGAGCCACTCAGGTGCCCCCAGACTTTTTCTTAAATGGCTACATACCCCCCTTTACGATTTTGCACTTGCTTGCCCATCTCATCCTATCTTTCACCTTTTCTGTCCAGTTTTAACACCTGCCCCCCTCAACCACAAATGCACACACACATGCACACTACTTTCACTAAAAACATGAAATTCCCCAGAAAAGTAATTTCTCTCTCACATTTCTAGGTCTCATCATCCATGCTATTCATATTGCCTGAAGCATTCTTCCACCCTTTTTCTCTTCTGTAGTGTTACTTTAAAACTGAAAGCCAGGAATAAGCGGATGTTTATCAAAAGAGGAATGGATAAACAAATTATTCTTCATTGATCTGGGTATATTACGCAGGCAGCTCTTAAGATAATGTAAAGAATTCATTCATTCATTTAACAAATATTTACTGAGTATCTTCAATGTACTCTTTTAAATTTTATCCTCAAGATATCCACAAGATATCCACAAAAATTTTATCCTCAAGAATGAGATAAATCTATATTAAGTTTTTAAAAAAGCAAGTTGCATAACACATTTTTATTTTAAAAATGCTATTTTAAAAATAGGCTGACAGGGGTAGAACAGAGAGAGAATTTTATGTTATACTTTATATTATTTCTATATTATATTGTGCAATAATGTACATTTATAAGTGATAGTATACAATTCTTGAGAATTATTAAGAATACAATATCTCAACACCCACACTCCCATACACCCATGGAGGGAGGATGGAAGGCCCTATTCCCCAGGCATCTTGGCTGTAGTGTGATAAGATTGTCTAAAGCCACAGGGAAAATTGTGGAAAATTCACCATCGCCATTGCCACAATTTATGGCTTTGTTCGTAAGTCCCAATTAGGCTACATACTATGTCTTGAAGGGGCTTTTGTTCTTGAATCTTGACTAAACTCCTTAGACTAAACCTATTGGCCTCAAAAATATTGGACAGTTGCACTGCCTGCCTACCACTTCACTACTACAGTTATTGGTTATGTACTATCATTTGGAATAAACATGATGAGTACATCTCCACTCATTTCCATTCATACAGTTATGGACAACTATGCTAAAAGTCAACAGCAAAAGAAATACCAAGAAGATGACATCCCAGCATTAAGAGATTTTCCCATTAGTGAAGCAAACCAAATGTTCTTTCTTGAAGCCAAAAAACTTTACACCAAAAACTGAATTGTGTGTAGACTAACACCAAGCACTTATTATAAGTTTTTGACATAATAGTTTTGGCCATAATTATTTTGACTACCTCTGTTATTAATACCTGATATTGAAATGTAAAAATATTAAGTTGAACTCTTAATTTGAAATCCATTAATATCATTAAATGTTCTCAAATATTCATTTTTAATGGACAGACTAAATAAAATCATGTGTTAAAAAAAGAATAAAATATCTCTCACTCAAGGGTAATTGTTTAGAAGTTATTTTTTCCCAATATAAAAATAATTTCTATTGAAGGTCACTTAAGGAAAATTAAGGGCATAGAATTTGAGGTGAGAAGATACTTAAAGAAATTTGTTTCCTTGTAAATTAATGTTTTAAATACTTTTGTATTACTGAATAATAATCAAAGATTTAAAAAATAATAAACATTTAACTTTCTTGAAAGAGAATATTTATTCCCCACACTACCATTATATTTACATCTATCACTTGACTCATACTTCTCAAAAAGTATTTTGGACATCATCTGGGTCCACTTTTATATGAATGCTATATCCATAAAATTATGTTTATAATATTACTATGATCCTTTTTGTGTTTTTCACTGCATTGACATTTGTCCTAATGGTGTAAAACCAATAATAAGTAAAATTATGGGTGCCTTATCTAAAATTACTATGCCTTATCAGAAATCAAGCCAGCAGCACTGAATTGTACTAGTTAGTGGTCACTGAAGTCTTTGTAACCAGGTATTTTTTAAATGTCAGTTTCACTTAAAAATTCTTGATGAAACAGTAAAAATAATATATTAATCTTATTAAATCTCAACTTAGAGTACACTTTAATTACATATAAAGTATTTCTGCTACATACAAAAATAACAATAGTTTTCCTGAGGAAAAGCATTTGTGTGATTCTTCGAGATCCAAACTAATAGCTTTTTTCCATAGAATGCCATTTCTACTTGAAAGAATAATGGACAGGAAAAGAATAGCATTCAAACTTAATTTTTTTTTAATTCAAGTATAGCTAACATACAGTGTTATATTAGTTTCAGGTATACAATATAATGATTCAACAATTCTACACATTAAGCAGTGCTCATCATGATAAGCGTACTCTTTAATCCCTATCACCTATTTCGCCAATCCACCTAACACCTTCCTTCTAGGAACCACCAGTTTGTTCTGTATAGTTAAGAGTCTTTTTTTTTCTCCTTTTTAATTTGTTCATTTGTTTTGTTTCTTAAATTCCACATGTGAGTGAAATAATGTGGTATCTGCTATTCTCTGACCGACTTATTTCACTTAGCATTATACCATCTAGATGTATCCATATTTTTGTAAATGGCAAGATTTCATTCTTCTTCATGGCTGAGTGATATTCCATTGTATATATACCACATCTTCTTAATCCATTCATGTATGGATAGACACTTGGGTTGCTTCCATACCTTGGATTTTAAAATATATTTTCTCAAATATGATATGAAGAGAGTCTCTTGACTTCAAGGAAAACAACTGACTGTATTTGTTTTCAATAATCAAATTGTTTATGAATGTGACATTGGTGGATGTGATTATTTTATATTGTATCATGAAATACATCAACATTTAGAAGTTCCATATAACTCAGTGATCCAATATTTTCCAAATGACCAACCCATGTTGTCATAAAATCATACATTGCTAAAAGATCCATTCAAAGTATGTTAGACCAATGGAATTTAAAATGATGTAATAAAATGTGAAGAACTCATCATCTTTCAGATTCCAAATTGCAGTTAACCTTTATATTACTTGTAAATTATACTACAAAGAAGCATATCCATAATTATCTATAAAAGTTATTAAAATACTCCATTTTCTAAACACATATATGCATGGTGCTTCACATACTTCAACCAAAACAACAGATTGCAACAGATTGAATGCAGGAGCAGACATGAGAATTCAACTATGTCCCATTAAGCCTGACATTAAATAACTGTGCAAAAAAGCGAGATAATATCACTCTTCACACTAAATTATTTTTTAGACATTATAGGTATTTTTGTAAAGACTATTTTAGCAACACATTTGTTATTTAAATTAATTAACAAATGTTTAATTGTTTTCACTTTTAATTTCTAATACTAAGTATACTAATACTAAGTATGTCAATAGACAAAAAGCCACATAAACAAAACTTCTTTGGGTCCTCAAATAGACCTAAAATTGCTGACCTATCTGTAAACAATTCTGAGACCTTAATCTCACCAGACTACAAGCAAATTGAGTTAATTGCTTCCCCAACTCCAAAGACATAGTAGACACAAATATGTGCTAAATGTAAATGATCCTCAAAACTACTTCAGGAAAATATACAATTTTAGAATGAATGAAGGGTAAAGGTTTAAAATTAGAAATGAGCTAAAAACTAGCTCTACCACTTATTAGATTTGTGGTTTTGTACAATTATTTATGCTTTTTCTGAGTCTTTGTTTCTTCACATATAAAATAAAATTTATATCCATCCAGCTAAACAATTGTTAAATATTAATAAATAAATATTATTCACTATTGTTAAATAAAAGAGTGAAGAATGTAGAACAGTTAGAACTCTTATACACTGCTGATGGTAATATAAAATGGTGCCGCTGCTCTAGAAAACAGTCAGTTCCTCATAAGGAGCTCAGTACATATACCCAAGAAGAATGAAAACATACATCCACACCAGAACTTGTACCATGTTCATTACAGCATTATTCATAATAGCCAATAAATGGAAGCAATCCATGTCCATCAACTGATGAATGGATGGATAAAATGGGGTATATATCCTTCAAGTGGAATATTACTTGACAATAATAAGGAATTAAATATTAATACATGCTACAATACTGAACTTTGAAAACACTGTGCTCAGTGAAAGACACTAATCACAAAAAAACACATATAATTCCACTTATATTAAATGTACAGAATAGGCAAATCTAGAGAGATAGGAAGTAGATTAGGTGTTGCTTAGGGCTGGAAAGTTTGGAAAGAAATGGAGGGTGACTGCTAAAGGGTGAGAGATTCCCTTTAGGGTGATAAAAATATTCTAAAGTTTGATTGTGTGATAACTGTACAACTCTATGAATATACTTTTTTTAAAAACCTACTGAATTGCACTCTTTAAATGGGTGAATTTTAAGATATATGAATTATATCTCAATAAAGACATTGCTAACAATGCAAACAAACAAACAAGCACAGGTGAAAATGTCTAGCAAAATAAGTGACACACACCAGAAGTTCAGTAAATGCTTTTTTTGTCTTGATAATAACTGATGTGTCTCAAAATCTACTTAAAAAACTAAGATACATCACAAAAATTTGAGCAGATTTAATTAGACTATGAGAAAAATTTGTATGTCAATGGTCAACAAACAGTATAATATATTCACAAAAGAAGTTCCCTTTTTGTTGTCTAGCTATTCTTATTGATTTTATACAAACTGTCCCTTTTTTAAAATTTCTGTGAAATATGAATGAAAAAAACAGGATGGATCTTTTAAGATTCCTTGTAGTTATTTAATATGAACTGAAATTTGATATCTGATTTAAATTTTGGTGTCTTAATTGAAGCTTCATAGTATAAAGTATGTTTGAGGAAAAATACAGAAAATCTTGTATATGAGATATGATAAAACCACTAAGCAGATATTTACTGGCAACTTCCCTCAGTTAAATTGCTATTTATGAAAAAAATTAAGTAATCTCTTTTTCATAATTCCTCTTGCTATTAAAGAACAAAATTATTAAATTGCACATTAAAGTTTTTGGTATTGCAAATTCATTAATCATAAAGCTTGCCTTGAAAAAAGCATGTCAAGAAAAATCATACTAGGAAGCAATGCACACTCTAGAACTATTGTCCTTTCCAATGGAAACAAAACTATCTATGCTTTTGTTTACTTGAGTCTTGCATTTGTGATGTTCATTTAAAAGAGGAATGTTTTGCAACTGAGTTTCAAATTTTAGATCTGCCTCTTGGCATAGTGAGCTGACAGATTTTGTGGTCTGGAGGCACAAACTAACTAGAATTTCCATTCAGAAGTGGTAGCATATTGGTGAAGCCAGGGTGAGAAAACAGAAGAATAAAACCAATTTCTCAGTCTTCTCCGACCCTCACAGGCTTCTTGTGTGCCTTCCTAATTCACTACATTCAGTCAATAATTCATGGAATAAATATTTTTTATATACCTTGGGTCAAGCAGTGAACCCACACATACTCTGTTTTCATGCAATTTACCTTCCAGTCATGGAACTCAGATAATAAAAGAAATTAAAAAATAAAAAGTATATTAAGCTGCAGTAAATGTTATAGAAAAAAATAAAGCTAAGTAGGTAGAAGAGGTTCCAGTGTTAAATAAGACAGTCACAATAGGTCTCTCCAAGAATGTCAACTAAGCAAGAACTGAATTAAGCAAGAGCTGAAAATATGATCCATGAGAACATTTAGGAGCAGAGCATTCCAAGAAGAATAAACAACAAACGCAAAGGTCCTGAGGTGCGTGCCTGTTTGAGGAACATTAGTAGGTAAACATATGATGAACAAAAAAGAGCAAAAAGAAGAGGTGATATTTTGATAGAGTAAATATATATTTGGTCTTCATCCCCAGTTCCTGGCATAGAGCTTCAAAAATCTTTGTAATTTCCTGAGTGATAAGAGTGAGAGGAGTATCTATTATTCATAATAAGCCCCTTTCAACCATACCTGAGTCTATGTTTATGAGGTGACAGTTAATGAGCCCCTAGATAGCTTTAGGATGTGAGCTGGCTGCCAGAGGAACCAACCATGTGATTAGAGAATTGCAACTTTCAGCCCTACCCTTGACCTCTGAGAAGGGGAGAGAGGCTGGGGATTGAGTTAATCACCAATGGCCAATGATTTAATCAACCATACCTATGTGTATAATGGAGCCCCATAAAAACTCTAGACAGAGGTGTCCAGAGAGCTCCGGAGTTGGTGAATGCATCCTTACCCCAGGAGGGTGGAGCATCCCTCCAGGAAGAAACTCCTGGAACAGGAAAAGAACTCCTACACTGGGAACCTTCCAGACCTTGCCCCATGTAGCTCTTCATCTTGTGATTCATTTGTATCCTTTATAATAAAAAAGTAATAGTAGAGAATTTCCCTGAGTTCTGTGAGGTATGATAGCAAATAATCAAACCGAATAGGGGTTTGGGGAGCCACTGATTTGTATCCAACTTGGACAGAAGTGTGGATAACTTGGGGACCCATGACTTGTAATTGGTGTCTGAAGTAGGGGGGGCAGTCATGTGGGATCAAGCCTTTAACCTGTTGTGGGGGCAGTCTGTGCTAACTCTGGTTTGTTAGTATGAGAATTTAATTAAATCGTAGGACACCCAGCTGGTGTCCACAGAGCACTGAAGAATTGTTTGGCATGGAAAACTCACATTTTTTGTGTCAGAAGTGTTTTGAGAAGAGAAACAGTTTTCCCTTAGGAATGTAACAGAAATGAAGTTAGACAAGAAAGAGAGGACCATAGCTATCCTGTAGGGCCTTTTGGGCAATCATAGGGACTTTGGCCTTTATTCAAATTAATATGGGGGTCCATTAGAGGGTTTTCAGACAAAGGAGTGATGGGATTTAACTGACATGTTAAAAGGATCAACCTATAGCTTCTCTATGGAAAACAGATTATATGGAGACAAGGGAGAAAGCAGGGGATGTCAGCTGAGTGGCTAGCACAATAATTCAAGCAAGATAGACTGGCCTGGACCAAGTAATGGTAATGGCACATTTACACTGGATAATTTGAGAAGAGTTAAATAAAGTATTTACAAAAATATGGGGCAAGTTTTAAGGAAGACAACAAGGCATAATGATACACCCAAGGGCTAGTTATAGAATGAAGCTGTTGGGGAAAGAATGGTGGCTGGAACCAAGAGAACGTAGTTGTACGGAGAGGGTCATGAAAGGGTCACAACCATCCTACAGCAATATGGCAAGGAAAGAGCTGTGGAGAGGAAAAGGACACCAACCTTACTGTCCCTCAACTCTCCTGAGTGCCTCTCATTGGTTGAACCCAAATGGAAGTCAAAGAGAAAGAGAACTCACTCATCAGTGCTCTTGGTACACAGAGTGAGTTTAGAAGGCATAAAGAGGGGCAAATGGAAACTATGAGGATCAAGGTTAACTTGTAATGAGGATCAAGGTTAACTTCAAGGTTTGTGATCTGAGCACCTAGAATAGAGTTGATATTTATTGAGATGGGAAAGAATTTAGGTACAGTAGATCTGGGAAAGAAATTTAGGAATTCCATTACAGACATGTTAAATTTAAAATGTCCAAGTAGAAATGTACAGTAGAAAATTGGATATATAAATTTGGAGCTCAAGGAGGCCTGATTGGAAACATAAATTTTAACCCTAGTTGTCATGGATTTGAGATACCAGAAAAAATGTGACACTGATCTATAAATACAAATGATTCTCTTTCTTCAAGACATTATTCTTTTATTTACTTTGAAGGGAAAAAAACTTAAGTAATATTATAATCAATTCCCTTTTTAGCATCCTCTAAAGCATGAGCTAAAAAAAAATTGTAATTATCTGTGTTGTAAATAACTGTGTATGCCATTATAGACTGTGAGCTCCTTATGGAACAAACCATTTCTTAGTCATTTTTGTATTCCCAATACTTAGCATATAAAAGCCTCTCAAAAATTTTTGACACAAGACTGGAATTAATGAAAATATAAATAAATGAAAATAGGGTTGGGATTCATAGGGTGTCCTGAAGGTGCTATCTAAAATGCCCTATTGAGAGAGCCAAAGCATAGAGACTGTTAAAAACTGAGAACAAACTGGGGGTTGATGGGGGGTGGGAGGGAGGGCAGGGTGGGAGGGAGGGCAGGGTGGGTGATGGGTATTGAGGAGGGCACCTTTTGGGATGAGCACTGGGTGTTGTATGGAAACCAATTTGACAGTAAATTTCATATATTAAAAAATAAAAAAAATAAAAAAATAATAAAAAAATAAATAAATAAATAAAGTAAATGTTGGCTGAAAAAAAAAAAAATAAAAAAATAAAATGCCCTATTAATGGAAAAGTTTTGTTTTTGTAAAAAGAATTTCTTCTGATTGTCTGAAGACACAGATAACCTGACCTATCCTGTAACAAGAAGTCAAGGAGAAGCCAACAGTCAGGTTTTAAACAAAGAGGACTTAAGCAACTTTGAAAGCTTCTGTTGGTAAAGCAAAGAGAAAGCACTATGGATAGTCTAAGGGAGTGTCGAATACAGTTAATAACAAATCACATTTATTTGTTTGTTTCCTGTGTCCTCAGGGCAGAACCTGCTTTTATTTTTTAAATTTAATGTACTTAGTTTAGCGTTTATCCTTTCAATACCTTTTTTCCTATTGTTGTTACATATGAGTTTGTAAGAAAATGTGGTATTTTTACATGTTTTCAGTTGTATATTATATCCTATACCAGATACATAATTCTGTTTCTTTTTTCATTTAATATCATATTTTTAAATTCATACATGTTGATATATATATAGCTGTTGTTTATTCTGACTGCTTCTTTATTTTGATTGCTCTTATAAACAATGCTATAGTGAACATTCTTATACACATGCAAGAGTTGCTTTAGGAGATAAATATATACATATAAAAGTTGGATAGTTCACAGAATATGTGCATCTTCAACTTTGCTAGACCTAGCTAAACTCAAAGTAGATATATAAACTTACACTCCCACAAGTAGTTTATGAGAATTCCAGCTCCTGACACTTAATTTTTGCCAGTCTGATAGATATGAAATGGTATCTTATTATTGCTTTAATCTGCATTTCTCTAGTATTCATGCATCCTCTTCTGTAAATTGCCTAGTTAATTTTTAAGCCAGTGTGGAATCAACAAGCTATGTCTACCCCATGTATTTTGATTCCATATCAGTGGCCAGGTCTGTTCAAGAACCTTTGCCAAAGCCAAAAAGCAGTACCCCCAAACAAAGAAATTTGGATTTTCCTCTAGAAGCCACAAAATTGAGTGGGGGGTAACTCTCAGGGTCATGGGTGTAAGATATCAGAGAAAAGTTAGATACTGACATAAATGCAAATGGTTCTCTCTGAGAGTTTAATGTACTTTGACAGGGAAAAAAAATTAAAAGTTTACTCCATTTTCCTTAGCATGTCTAATGTCTCCCTTTCTGTCTTTCCTTGTGCATTGTTTTTGACTCTGACACATACTTAAACACAAAATCTGTATTAAATACAATGAAAAAGCATACTTAAAAATATTTGTATTAAACACAATGAAAAATAGTACTCAAAACAGGAAGCTGCTTTGTTGACAGTTTGATGAAAGAAAGAAGGATCAGCTTTCCCTTCGGCCATCAGTGGAGATGAGATAATTTCAAGTAACACAAAAACCAAAACCCTTCACCAAGCACACAGTATACATGTGAGAAAAATAGATTTTAATATAATTTCAGCAGTTCTGTATATAAGTTATGATCCATTCCCATAGGTTTTTTAATAGATGCTCCTCAGTGAAAAAAAACTCTATTTATTGCAACAATATGCAAATCAGTAAACAATATGAACACCAATTTCAAAACTTCATATAATTCTTCCATCAAAATACTGTTTTCAGAAACCTCACTAAATTTGACATAATAACATTTTTTTGGCTTCTTTAATGTACATTGTCATAGGGATGTCTTATTACAGATAGCTGTAGATTCTACATTTTGACAGTATTAGAAGGATAGTCTTTATGACTGCTATAGTATAGAACAACATCGTCAAATAGAGCTCTCTGTGATAATGAAAGTGTTCTATATCTTTGCTACCAATACGGTAGCCCTGGTCACATGTGGTAATAAGTATCTGAAATGTGGTTCATGTGATTAAGGAACTAAATTTTAACTTTGTTTTAGTTGATTTGAATTTATTAAATAGTCAACATGTGGCAAATAACTTCTATAGTGGGAAGCACAGATTTAATGTAATCTAGAAAATTTTTCCTTTTATCTAGCCATAAATATTGGTCTCTGTACTAAGCAGATAGCCAAGACTGGACACTCTCTGCTCTAGGATCAGAGGTCACAACACTCTCCTCTTGGCAACATTGGCAGTGACCTAGTTCTCATCTCCTATCAAGTGCTAAATTACTGGGTACCTACTACCCAGGCCTTCCATATCTAATGTCCTGATTCTCATTTTTAGCAGAGGTTACATTTGACTCTTGTTATCTAACCTATAGGTGCTTGGATACCTGCTTTATGTGTTTCATGTTTCTATCTTGTGTCCTTGGGCATCTCTGCTCACTTAGGGTGACTCAGCTACATCAATAAGCATTATCCCCAGCTCCTATAATGCCAGTGTTGATTGACTACATGATACTTCCTGCCAAAAAAAATCAGTAGTTATATCCTCATTCATGACATTAGCCAGACCTAAGGTATCTAACATATGAGATTTTTTTTAATGTTTATTTATTTATTTTAAGGGAGAGAGCGCAAGCAAGCATGAGCGCACATGAGTGGGGGAGGGGCAAAGACAGAGAGAGAGAGAGAGAGAGAATCCCCAGAAGGCTCCACACTGCCAGGGCAGACCCCATGCTGGGCTCAATCTCACAGCTGTGAGATCATGACCTGAGCCGATATCAAGAGTCGGATGCTCAACAAACTGAGCCATCCAGATGCCTTTAACATGCAAGATTTCTTTTTTTTAATTGTTTAAAGTTTATTATTTTGAGAGAGCGAGAGAGAACAGGGGCAGGGCAAAGAGAGAAGGACACACAGAATCGAAGCAGGTTCCAGGCTCTGAGCTGTCAGCACAGAGCCCGGATGTGAGGCTCAAACTCATGGAATGCGAGATTATGACCTGAGCCAAAGTTAGACACTTAACCCACTGAGCAATCCAGGTGCCCCTAACCTGTGAGATTTTTTAAGCACACTCCTGGGTCTGATTTCTCATGGTCTTCTTCTCAAGAAATTAAAATTGTTTGAATTGGGAACTGTTTAAGATAATCTGGTGACTTAATCCTCAAACTAACAGTGTCCTCTGTACATCCCCACATTAAAACACTTGTTATTCCATTAGTAACAGCTATTTCATTTTCCTAATGAGCAAAGAACAAAGCTTATTTCTAAAATATTTGGAGAGATATTGGAAAATTGTGGTATGAATTGAAAGAACTTTGATACAAATAATTAATAGATTCCAGTGTGAGATACGGATTATAGGCATAATAGTAAGTGGTCATTGTATGTGAGAGATGACAATCTTCCCTTAACTATTTTTCCTAACTTTAATTATTAACCACATTATAATTTATTATTAAAATTCTATTCACGGTTCATAAATTTTTGCAGTAGACACACAAAAATACATGCCACTATGCTAGAAATGTAAAGATACTAATAGTCTAGACAGCATTCAGAGTTTCTAAAGTTTCTGTTCTACAATCACTTTCATGACATACCCAGGCACTTTGTCAACTGTCAAATAACCAGAGATGATTCACTGTTGAATTGTAGATCAGATTTTCCTAAAAAGCCAGAATAATATTAAATAATCCTTGACAGCAAATAAAAAAACGTAAAAGATACTAAAAGACAACATCCCCAAACCTGATTCATTTAAATTAATAGAAAAAGGGAAATCTACAGTAGCCAAATTTGAATAGAAGAACTATATATATTAAAAAGAAAAAAAATCCCACTAATCTAAAAAGAAAAAAGTAACTTCGGTTTTTGTTATTTCTTTAATTTTGTTTTTGTTTTTCTGCTTGTTTATTTAGCTCAAAGAGTCATATGGAAGACTTGGGAAATGCATGGGGAAATGTGTCCCAATAATGATCCAAAGAGATATTAGCATGTTTTGGTGGAAAGAACATAAACTTGAAGCACTATATAGTCCTCCATTCAAATCCTGGATTGTTCATTATTATCTTGGTGTCTTGAGAAAAATTCTCCTGAGACTCTGTTCCTTCCTTTGCAAAAGGAAGATGATGATGCCAACCTCATGCCATTGGTTTGAGGATTAAGTAAGATAAAATAAACAAAAGCACTGTGACACACTATATTTGCCCAATAAATGTTAGTCTTTGCTTTTGACAGCACCCTCCTCTCATGCCTCTCTGTAGGTTTTTAAAAACCTATTTAAAAAAAAAAATTTTAAAAAAAGCATTTCTCATGTCTGACTGGTAGAAAATACGAAGTATTGTAAACTCTACATAGTCTAACACAATGGTAGGCAAATAATAAGCACTGGGAAAAAAAAGATTTGTGGATTGATTGAGATTCTATAAATGCATTCCTTCTTGAAAGCAGAGGATGGATGAGATCAATTCTAAAGATCCTTTCCTCGTTCTGGGATTCACGTTCTAGTAGGAAAGCTTCTTTCAGTGTCAACCACAGTAAGAATAAGTTCATCATGAAGGGGAAAAAAGTGATTTTTTTTCCTGGTCCTACCTCTAGTTTGTTTTAGGAAATACAATACAGAGAATCTCCTCAGGGCCCTTCCTGTAATCTTAAGTAAACTCTTCTTTCTAAATTGAAAAAGATCATAATTATTTTTCTCCAGTATTTCAATTCATCTAATTCATCACTTCTTACTCATTTGTTTCTTGATCATGCATTCTGATTCCATCTCAGACAAGCCTTTGTAAATATTAAAAATATGGTCCAGGTAGAGAGAGCACCACTTCAAGTGGTGGTGATCCCCTCCTCTTCTTCCTGACACCAAAACTGAAAAATATGCAAAGAAGAAGACCTGGGACAAGTACCAATTACTCCAGGAAAATGCTTTTCAGCATCCAGCTGGGAGGGCAACCCTAAACTGTGGTATCATGGCTGAGAAATACACAGTCAACTATGGAGACTAGAGAAGAGCCATCATGCTTCAAGGCAAATGCCTATTGGCACTAAACTATGGCTGGAAAAATAAAAGAGCTCCTTTTAGTAACCAGTTAACAAGAAATCCAGGACTCTCAATGGGTATGAAAGCCTATGTTTAAGCAAAACCACAGAATGGTTGTGCCCATTTCATTTTCTTTAGCACTCTTAATAAACTTCTATTTATGCTCCCTTGATGTTACCAGCTTAAACTTGAGGGTCTCAGTAGGTTTTCCCACATTTCAGCATGGAAAAACTTCTAGCCATATAGATTTATGTAAAGCACTCTGCATCCTTCACTGTCTCTTGAAATCTTGCAACCCAAGGACAATTGCATATTTAAACATTAAAGGTGGTTTTTCTAACTTGAGTAGAAATGTATCTCTGGGTCCAGAAAAAACTAAAGTTTTTTCATTAATAACTATATTAGCTGGAAATTGCCACAGATGAATTTCAAAGCAGTAAAAGCCTACCTGTTTATAATATTAAAAAATAAGTTTAAACCTTCATTTAAAAAGGATGATTACGAGCAAATTTTAGAAATGTCTTACATTTGTAAAGATCTGTAGATGTCTTCTACAATCACTCTTCTATAAATAACCACACTCTTCTAACAAACCTTAAAATCAGACTGCTCTCAATACAAAACTCACATTTTTCTCCAATAATCTCTACTTCTGAGTCTATTTGAAAAGTTGGTCAAAGACAGGAGCCATGTGCACATGTATGGTTTTGATTCCATCTATACTCCTGCCCTAATTCTTGTGGCTTGGACCCATTCCAGGTGCTCTGCCTTACCCTGTGGTTTGTATTTGAGATCCCCTTTTCTGACTCATTGCATTCTCCTGATTGACAAACAGATTTAGATATGAAAACAAACAGTTACCTGCCTGTAATTGGTTTCTAACAGCTGCACTGTTGTAGCACTTCTTAACCATGGTGAAGGTGCCTATGAAAGAAGCTTCTTGTTTAGTTCAGAGGGGTGTGTGCGTGTGTGTGTGTGTGTGTGTGTGTGTGTGTGTGTGTGTAGGGTTCACACGTTTAGTTTTGTTTCCTTTTGTTCACTTTAGTTTCTTATTTGTTTTACAATAACACTTGGGAGTCTTTATTGTTCCCCAAGATACTCAATAATTATGGTGTATATGATTTATACATTATTGATCTGAAATATATATTTGTATTTTTTAAACCTCCAGAAATCAAATTTAAATAAGAATACACTGGATTTTGACTTTTTAAACTAATGTGGCTTTTAGTTGAACTTAGAAGAGTCCTCAAAGAAAAAGAGTCACTTCTTTTTCTTTTACTGACTTAATAGGAAGCATACTATTTCATTAGTAGATTAAAATGTTAGGCTAGAAGTAATAAACTATTATTATATTTTTAGTAGTGTGTCTCATAATGTCAACTGAATTATGTGAAATGTATCAAACTAGTTACAATAAAAGCCACTACTTACATACTACAAACAATTGCAACTCCCTCAACATATCAGAAGAGATTGGGACGTTGCATTTTAAAATTCCTGTGGAAATCAAATGTATTTTAAGTATCAGCTCTGATTATTTAATCAGACAACTTGCATTTTGCCCTGGCTAATTTTGAAGGCTGATAATATTTTACTTATAAAAATAATTGTGCACCTGTTGTGATGGAAGCCTAGTTAAACAAATGTTAATAGGAATGTAACTCGTAGCTTTAAGCATAAGAACACAGGTCTCTCATTACTATTACATGAAGAAACATATTTTTAAAGCCATGAGATAGATCTTATTTTAAATCTCATCTCTTCCTTAGCCCTAGAGAGATGTTTAAGAATATTATTAAAACATGTACAACGAATAGTTGCATATTAACTTGAAAGGGAACATCAGATAATGCCTACTGAACAAAATGGATATGGAGTTCCTCCTTCCCATTTAATACCTGTGTTCTTCTGCCTTGCTCTATTCCCTCGCCAAACCATTTTAATGATATTGAATCATTTTTGAGAAACACATGCACTTTTCTTACCAACTTATGATCAAAGGAGAAAATTAAAAAGAGGACCTACAAAAGCTGGACTCCTCTTGCACTCTTCATGTTTTCAGGCTCTTTCAGCATTAGAGATCTTTTTCAGTACCCAAATTCTGTAAGCTTTAAAAAATGCTAGGCTCTCATGGAATAGACAGACCTTCCCTCTGTGGATCCTGCCATTTTGTAAAAAGACTTCCTAAAAGCTACCAACGTGTGTCTATTCAATCCATTTCCGGGTGTAATCAAGTTCTAAGTACTGAAAAGAGGCTTGAGGAAAAAGAATTTGTCTTAAGTTAAACTAGCTAAATTTTGAGCTCAGTTATATGTGCCTCTTATTGACTTCTGTAAGACTGTAGCCTTGCAATTGGCCCAAATTCTTTAAGGTTATATTTAAAAGGTAATTTTATTCAAAATTACCTAAACTTTTGAACCCTATGTTTTATAATGTTGGGTTCATTTTAATTTTATTTTGGTTAGTGCAATACAAGTTTACAAGCAGAGTTCAGAAAATGTGTGCATTTTTTAAATGACCTAAATTCTCTGTAGTTTTCTTTTTCAATAGTTTAATGCAGACATTTGGATTGAAGGGGAATCACAAATAAACGGAATAATTGCATCAAATTTCCTCAGTGCATTAAATATGCACTCAGTGGTAATTACCAACAGTAGCAACACATTTAAAAATGTAGAGAATAATGTACAATTTATGCCTATTTCAAGGGTCTTATTCATGAAAACACCATTTGGATGAAAATACACACATTTTATTAAGTGGTTAGCCTTAGATTTTTTTTTAATTCAGACAAATGACTTAAATAGTAAGTGTGTGGGAGGTCTAGTAGTATGGGCCAGCTCTTAATGTGACATATATATCCCATGAGAATTGTCAAGAGCTGACTCTAGAGTAAAGAAATACCGAGGACACCCCCTGGCACGTGGGGCGCTAGGCACAGAGCATTCCTGGGCCTATAAACAGCAATGAGATGAATTACTCTCCCACATATTTTTCTTCTAAGAATCAGCTGTATATAAATATTATCACAAATATATATTTTTAAACTTCTTACATTTATTTGAACAAAGAAGACTAAAGTGAAATAGAGGAATTTAATAATAGTATATAAAAATTATAAAACTTTTTTATATTTTATGCTTACTAAAACTCTGTGCATAACTTTTAATTATAAAATAATAAATGCATATGTATTGAAATCTCATCTATCCCAAATGTTACACTAAAAAAAAAAATTCATAGCAACTGTATGTCCAAACGCGATACATGTGAAAATCTCATTTTCACAGTAAGACCTCTAAGTTTTAGCTACTGCTATAATAAAATGCCAGAACCAAAACTGTATGGAAAGTTTCTTTAAAGTTTTGGGTAAGAGAATTTTACTTATACTTAAGTAAGGTGATTTAATACTACGACAAGGACTTGGCAGATAAATGATAGCTAAGCTATCTGTAATAAGATGGGAACAGAGCTGATTAGGCTGCTTTTCATTCTCCAGACCTAGATTACCTGAAAAATATAAGCTAATTATCAATAAAGTGATCATTATTTTTGGTTGAAACAATATTGGCGACATGGACTATACTGTAAATTTGATGTCGGTGATAATATGGATTTCTTAGAGTGTTAGAACTTCCTCTCAATTTTATACATATCTAATCATTTCCTAGGGAATAATTGGTGCTACAAGAGGTAATAAATGGTTCCAGGTCCCTTTAGGTGGCACATAATGAAATACTCTCATATCTATTCCTACTGGCAAACTACTATTTACTAAGGTTTTATTTTATTAGTCATTTTACAATCATTGACAGTAATCCTGAAGTGCATGTATTTTTCCCCACTTTGCAGATTAAAAAGCTGAGAGTAAAATAAATAAATAAATAAATAAATAAATAAATAAATAAATAGTTCAGTTTATACAATAATTCAAACCCAAATCTGATCAATTCTACACCCTGTGTTTATTATGCCACAATTCCTGTTCCAGGGGAGAAAGCAACTAAGTTCTTTAAGTCAATAACTTCATTTAGCGTCTTCACAGAATCTTTGAACTCTTACATGTAACTGATTTGCTTTGTAGTTATTACTGACAAATTGATTTATTATCAAGGTAATTATATGCTACTCTATTTTAAAGTTCTAGTCCAGTGGTTCTCAAAGTGTGATTTATGGACCCCTTGGAGTCCCAGGGGAGTCTCCAAGGTGTCCCTAAGGTCGACACTGTTTTCATAATAATACTAAGGTATTAGTTGTATGTTACAACATTGACACTTACACTGATGATGCGAATGAATGAAATAGTGGGTTAAAACTGCTCATCCTCTAGCATGAATCAAAGGCACCTAACTCTACTAGTAGTAATTGTATTCTTCACCACCACACACTTGTAGTAAAACAAAAAAAAATCAGTTTCAATTAAGTAGTTCTTTGATAAAATAGTAAAATAATGTGTTAAATAATGACTTTTAAGTACACATATTTTTAACATTCTGTGTGATGAGGGGCACCTGGCTGGCTCAATCGGTAGAGCATGCAACTCTTGATTTTGGGGTTATGAGTTCAAGCCCCATGTTGGGTGTAGAGTTAAAAAATTAGTTCTTAAGATTCTATGTGATGAAATGGGAAGCATCCCACTGCTTATTACACCTAAGTATCATAGCTGTCTCGAGGAAAATCACTTGTGCTATTGTTCTAGTTGCTACCTGAAATTTTTCATAGTTTTTTGCATAGACCTCCAATTTCATTTAAAAGAACAAGATAAAATATCCTTACCTGTACTTTAACATTTGCCAAGAGAGCCTCCCACTTCAAAACAAAAACAAAAACAAAAACAAAAAACAAAAAACCTTATAGCATTGGTTAAAATATAATTTGAACTTTCAAGGGAAAATCAGAATTTCAGAAAACTTCTATCTGCCATCATGAGCATAACACTTTCCAAATACTAAAAAAAAATTTTTCTGATATGATTAATAGTAATATTGATGAATTTGATTTTTTGATACTATGTGATGAAATGTGCCAACGTAAGGAAGAGCTGCACAACTCAGTGACAATATAATCTAAAAGCCTAATGCATGGCATTACAAAATCATGCATGGAACAAAAGATTCATTCAGAGTTAAAATTGGACAAATGCATTTTTTAAAGATTTTTTTTAAGCTATCTCTACACCCAACATGGGGCTCGAACTCACAACCCCAAGGTCAAGAGTCACATGCTCAACTGACTGAGCCAGCCAGGTGCCCCTGGACCAATGTATTTTAATGTAAAAGTATTGAAAGTTCACTGATATGGTTTCAGATCCTACATTAGACCTAACCTTTAAGAAACCAACACTTGTGATATTTGATGTAGTATCATAGAAGAAAATTCACAATTGTGTGAAAATGCTACAAGATAATTTTCCCTTTGTCAGCTACATATGCATATTAGGCCAACTTCTTCGTATACTTCCATCAAAATGTATCAAACAGATTGAATGCAAAAGCAGGTATGAGAGAGTCCAACTCTCTTCTATTAAAACCTACATTAAAAAGATTTGCAAAACTGTAAACAATGTCATTCTTCTCACTAAATCATTTTTACTTTAGGAAATATATTCATATATTCAATATTTGTCATAAAAATGGGTTTTATGTTAATATGTAGCAGATTTAATTTTATAAATTTTAAATGAATTAATACTTTTTTATTTCTCAGGGTTATTTTCTAACATAATTAAGTATTAATAGTTATAAGTCACATGAACAAAAGAATTTTAGAATCTTCAATACACTCTAAGACTCCTGAGATCAAAAAAAGTTTGAGGACTGTATTTCATCATTCTATCAATAAATATTTACTGGTTCAAGTACTAAATTATGCCAAATGTTGTTGCTTCCTGTAGTATTTTCAGATTCTCTACTTACTCTATACTACACCAAATAATACATATTCTCTCTCTAACCCTCTCAACAAAATCTGAAGTAAGTAGTATCATCCATGCTTTCTTGTACAAAAATAAGGAAATCAGTTCTTTTCATCTTCATTGAGGACTGCAGTCTTTTTTTTTAATTAGTCTTTTGTATTGAAAAAGCAATGCATACACATGGTTTAAAAAAAAACCAACCTACCGTACAAACTATACAGTAAAAGTTTAAAAAGCAGCCTGTCCCATATCTTTTATTTTCTACTTCATAGCCAACCTCTGTTAACAGTTTATTAAATATCCTTCCAGCAATTTTCTGTATGTATATAATTTTCTACACAAACTGAAGAGTATATATGCTCTCCTCCGTTTCACACTGTCACCCTTTATAGTTCCAGAGATGTTACCCTTATTAAGCCAAATAATTCAGGTAATATGGAGATGCTATGCTAAAAGTCTCTGAATCAGTGACCCCATATCTCCCAAAACAATGCAGAGTAAGCCAGACTTAAATTTATGTCCTGTAAGGTATTTTCACTTAACACTCAACTTTGTTTATTTCTTTATTGTGATAAGAAGATGCTACTAAAAACGGGACTACACTCACCTCTCAAACTGTTGTGAAATCAGCATTCCAAGTTATGGAAGAAATTTTTCTATTTGCCCAAACACATTTCACTTCCAGATTCCTACTGTCTGTTCTTCTGTTACCCTGTCATCTCTTATTCCACTATGAGCCATACTCTGTTCTCCAGGTGTGTATTAGGTATGTATATACGGATAGATGTTAAAGGCTATTTTCAATTCTGGGTTTATACTCTAATACTGAAATAAAAATCATTTGTATTCAATGAAATATGAGCTACTTTGATGGAGAAAGGTTCCACCATAAACCTAAGTCTAACACACATCATTAAAGCTTCAGTATGTTTTCACTAATTCCACACAGGAGGATTACAGATGTCCTGCTAGCTACCATTTCCTGGTAAGCAATCTGAATGGCTTCCAGGAAATTGCTAATGACCTTCATTTTACTTAAAATCTAGGCTGCAATTAGTAATAGTTTTGCTTCTCCATGCTGGTTATAATGTTTATTTTCATCACAGCAATCAGGGAGAAAAAAGTGAAATGTCTTGTTTTTGAATTATATCAAAATGTATTCTCTTTTATTTTGGTATGTCACCAAATAGACTAATACATATTTAATGTAATCATAATTGTGTAAGAATACTTTGGATCTTTCTTACTTCTAACCAATTTTGCCTCCTTTCCCACTCCAGGCTTCAGCAATTGCTAAAATTAGCCTTTTAAAGTGGAATCAATAGAAGTATTTTATAATTTTTGGCTATTTTTATATATAACAACATTTTATAAAACTGAAAATTTTAAAACTAGATATGATTTTAAAGTAAAGTTCTATGTTTTTAATTATAATAACTACTAAAGGAAGTTTCAGATTTTTATTCAATGAATTTAAGGCATGATTATGTGGTCAATGTAATAATAACAAAAAACAACTTTATCCAGTGTTATATTTATAACCAGAATTTGTTACTAAACTTCAGCATTTCCTTTTATGTAAACATTGATTTCACTAATTAGAGCCAACTGATCTTTTCTCTAACAGATCGATTTCTTTTAATCTCAACAGTTAACAGCAATTCCAATGTATCATAATACTTCAGACCTTAATCATATAGTAGTAATTTTTACCAGCAGCTTTTGTTTGAATTTTAATTAAGAAGACCTTGTGTCTCCAAACCCAAGTGGGGAGAGGTTTTAATTGCTTACATGTATATCACACAGACTTCAAAAGAAGTAAAAGTTATTTATAACAGAGTACAAAGGAAAGCTTTGAAATGTTTACATTCATGCAAAATAGTATAAATTTTAAAACTATGGGTATTGCTGTGTTATAATGCAAAAATATCTATAAAACCAGCTGTGATATGTATTTACTGTTAATAAAAGGAGTTCACGGGTTCAGAAATAATAGCTCACTATTGACTACAACACGACCAAAAGACTGTGAGATGGATGGGTTAAACATGCTATTCTGGGGGAATATTAAGTTTCCACCTTAGTCATTTACTATGTGATTGAGAGCAGTAACTTTACTTTTCTGGATGTTGGGGTCCTTACAGGGAAAATAAGAAGTTTGGGTACATAATATGCAAAGCTTCTTCAGCTCTAATCTTTTGAGATTCCACAATTCTAGATATTACTCTGAAGTTCTACAATTATACAAAATTCATACAGAAACTAGTGACACTCTACCACATTATTTCATACAAACAGGAAAGTGAGAAAATTACATGTGCTCTCAATCTCTTTCACAAGCTGGTCTCTAGAGCAATACAGCATTTGTCTTGAGAAATAACAATTTAAAATTTTCAAAATACACGAAATCTAAACATTGATAGATTACTATTTTAACCCTTTATCCTGTGAAACAGCAAGAATCACTAGGTATGTGAACTTTGCTGACTTTAAGTTGAAAAGTGGCAGATGATTCTCCTCTAAACACTTCCAGATTTTTTTTCAGTTCCCTCAGATGAAGAAATTGCTGTAAATTTATAAATGGAAATTCAACAAAAACTCACTTATAAATGAATATGTAAAGTGTACAGTCATAGCTCTTGGAAAACCACTCTAGTCCTTCTGTGATTGCCTACAACTGAAAACACAAATAACTGTAAATTACTATTCCTAAAAAACAGAGAATTCTGTAGAAAGGGCAATGTATGGAATGAGTAATCAGAGTACTTAGATATAGTTTAGGCCCTTACTAGAAAAGTGAACAAACTAGGAGAGAGAATCGGCATTTAAGCTAGTAACCTAGAATGCAGAACACTGATTCTGTTGGAATGCTGTTAGATCCATTCTGACCTTTTGGTGATAACAGTACTGCTTAAGTTACTTCAAGAATAACCTACACCATTTGATCTTCAAAGATCTATGGTACACTGGAGACAAAAAAACAAACAAACAACTAAGACTGTTGTGTTCCTGTGCTCTCCTCCAGAGATTTATGTCCACAATCAAACCTAATAATGAAACCAGTCTCTCTCAGTGACACACAGTGGCAATATTATAATATATTCATGTTTTTAATTCAGTATCTGTACCAAGTACAACTGCAATATGCTTGTACTATTTGACGCAACACAGTTCCTAATTTTATTTCTCTTAGTAACAACCCTAATGAAGTAACAGAGAATAATACTTAAAACCTTTAATAGTAAAGTATGGCAGAAACATTCGGGCTCTCAAACAAGCCTCTTAGACATATTAGTTGAATAACTATAATAAGCAATTGTGTTTCAGTCACAGCTTTGAAAAACCCTGGGAATAATTTATAGAACTTTCTGTTTAAAGGAATTTTTAGTCCACATTTTTCCTATCAGAAAGAGACTATCATTTTTCTCAGCTGCAGCAGAATATACCTAGGGGCACATCTACCTTAATCCCTAAATGTAAATATTGCAATGATTAATCATAAATGACCAAGGAAGGAAAACACTATTTTCCTTATTTGCTTCATATCACATAATTATTTTTTTGTCTCTCATATCATCTGTGTGTTTGACAAACACAAGCACAAACAGTTTGTGCTAAGTCAAACACAACCAGCATTACTGTTTCTCTGGCACACTGCCCAGGGAGGCGCCTTCACACCAAGGAGATGCCAGCCACAGCATAGAAGGGCATGTGTGCAAAACAGGGAAGCTGGCTAGGATTCTCTCACATAAACCACAGAAGATTAGGCCTATCCATGGAGGCAGAGGCTGATTTCCTAGTGCTCTTGATTTCATTAGGTATGTCACCATTGCATTTAGAAATGTCTCATAACCATAATTATTCTGGCGTCCTTACTCCTTTGGTACAACTCAAACATACATTCAAATGGGTTGTGGACCCTATCAGTACTTCTGTCTTACCTTGTGTCCTTCTACCGTCTGATTCCCCCCTCTCTTACATTCAGGTACAGATCAAGATAAATAATTCTGTAGAGAGAAACTGTATTACCTATATGTCCTCCAGCTTTGCAATACTGCTTCACTTACATAGAAAAGGGTAAAAGCGAAACTGTTTTGGTTGTTTTTATACTGTGGAGGCAGAAACAGCCCAGAGTCTATCTTCTCCTTTTCCCACTGCAGAAGTATAAGATTCTGAGGCTATAGAGGCAGGATTCAAAACCTGCTGCCACAACTTTTGACTGACCCCACATAAGCCATGTAACTTCTCACAGTCTTTTTACTCATATATAAAATCAATATAAAAATATTTTCCTTAATGGATTGTTATAATAAGGATCAAATAAAATAATGTAGATGTCTTAGTCCTTTGTTTCCTTTGTATAAAATAAAGCACCTTACAAAAAGTACTCACTATTTTACTTATTGGCAGGAAATCGATAACATTTTCAAGATTAGTCTTATAATTAAGAAAATATAGTAAACACTGGTATTAATTTTGAAAAAACTTTAGGAGGTCATGAAGATAACATTCCACCAGAGTAGGAACACCCTCTAATATCCTCTACAATATCCCTGTTTAAGATTTCCAGATTTCCAGATTTTCCAGATTTCCAGCTAAATTTCCAGATTTTGTTTTTTAAATTCATCCATTCATTCCATAAATATTTTGTGAACTCCTAGTATATCTGAGGTACTCTCTCTTAATGCAGTCCAATAGTATCAATGCCAGATAGCCATTAACTATTCCTAAATTCTTTTGTACATTGAGAATAATTTCATTATTTCCTTAACTCCTGAAAACACAATTCTTATCCTCTTATAATCAACCAACCAACATATACTAGGTCAAATTCCCTACATCTCTAATTATTATTCATATTAAATGTTCAAGTTCTTCTCTATGGTCGTGGATTAGGGAGGGAATTTTTTGTTAAGTTTATTTATTTATTTATTTATTTATTTATTTATTTTGAGAAAGAGAGAGAGGAAAAAGAAAAACACAAAAGTGAGGGAGGGGCAGAGAGAGGGAAAGAGAGAATCTCAAGCAAGCTCCACACTGTCAGCCCAGAGCCCAATGCAGGACTCGAACCCATGAACCATGAGATCATGACCTGAGCCAAAGATAAGAGTCAGACACTTAAGCACCGGAGCCACCCAGGTGCCCCAAGATTCATTTTTTTAATACTACTCTTAATCATTCTACTGTCAATACTTTAATTCTCACTCAGGCACCTAGCGCACCGCACAGAATTTTTCAATGATAGTAATAGAAGCTATGTTTCCTCCCTCCCCCAGCTTCATTCCACTCTCGAATCCAAAAGAAGAAGAAGAATATATGTATATATATATATATATATATATATATATATATATATGCACAAAATCAGAAAATAATATAAGTATGGACTATTTAGAAAATAATGACTATGAGAATTCTAACAGCCCAAATTTATGGGATGCATAAAGCTATTTCTACAAACATATTCATGGCCAAAATACCTTTATTGTTAAATAAACAATGTTTAAAATGAAATATTCAGTTTAGGAATTTATAGGGTATCAAAAACAAACAAAAGAAAAAGTATAAGGAAATAAGCCTGGGAGAGATAATATAGGTAAAAACAATATGGAGTAGTTGGTATACTCAAGTGGCAGCAGAATTGAGAAATAAATCTAAAAACTGGATAATTACTGGGATATTGGGAAAAGAGATAAGTAGATAAGCCACTGGCAGGTAAAACTGAAGGACAAAAGGGATAGAAAATGAGTATGCAAAATTTAAGATGGAATATATAACAGAAAATAAAAATCTTAAAATATGTGATGCTATATTTTAAAACAATATTAATGTATTTGAAAACCTCAGTGAAATAAACAATATTCTAGGAAAATGTTTTTCTGGAAAAACTGACTTAAAGAGAAATAGAAAATGTAAAAAGGAAAAAAAAAAACAATTAGCAACAAAAACTCCAGGCCCAGATATTTTATGGGTATATTCTCTCAGAATTTCAAGGAGTAAGTAATCCTCACATTATCTATTCAATATTTTACGCAGCCTAGAAAAAGAGGGAAAGCTTTCCAATTCAACCACGAACTCTGGTACAAAAAGTGAACAAAGAGTACAAATAAAGAAAAACACAAACTAATCTCATTTATGATTACAGATGCAAAAATAACAACTGTAATATGAGGAAATAAAATTATTCGGTACATTAAAATAAGACTGCACCATGACTAATCAGGGTTTATTTCATCAGTAAATTTGAAAAACAAAAACCAATAAGATATGCCATAAAATAAAATGCAATTTCTCATAGAAACTCCTAATAAACTATGACTAGAATGTTCTTTTAATAGTAAAGAATATCTTAAATATCTTAATAGTTAGGGGTGAAATAGTAAAAACAAATCCATAAATTAAAAACTTTACAAAATACCTGCTATCACATGTTTACTTAATATAATTATTGATATTCTAGGCAGTGTAATATGAGAAGGGATGAAAAAAGGGGGCATAACTGCCAAAAAAGAGAAAACCTGTCAGCTGAAATATAATTATAGCTAATAAGTTCGATAAAGAGGAAAATTATAAAATGAACCAGCAAAATTCATTAGCATCCCTAAATATGATAACAAAAAGAAAACAGAATGAAGAATGTCTCATTCACGAGAGCAAGCAAAAAGATTAAATATTATAGAGAAAATATCAAAATAAACACACAGAATCTACATTTTAAAAAAATCATCATTGAGGGACATAAAAGAATAAATGATTTTAAATGAAAAGATTCAATACTATAAAGATGTCAGTTCACCCTATAGTTTCATATAAATATAATCTTTCAAAAACTTATTTTGGGATTTTAATGAACACTTAACTAAATTAAATGTAAGCCTAAAATAAACTTTAGAGAAGTATGCACACACCTTAAAGAAAAATTATGAATGTGGTCTTGCAATATTTACTTTTCAAAGATACCATAAAGCTACAGTGATTAATATAGCACAGTAGTAATAAAAGTTTAGATAGATCGATAGAATAAAACCAAAAGCCGACAAATGGTTTCAAATATGCAATCAGTATGGTAAAAGATGTTATTTAAGTCAGACAGAGAAGATCAATTATTTAATTACTGATACAGATATATTTGGTTAATGGCTTAAGAAAAAAATTAAGTTGTTTCTCTAGTTGAAATTACACATCAAAATATACTCAAGAGGAATTAAAGGGTTAAATGATTAAAAATATAGTCAAAGAATTGGAACAAAATATAGCAGAGTGGGGGAATCCTTTCTAAACAAACCTCCAACATAAAAGAGCATGAAAAGGGAGGGAGAGATTTGACAATAAAAATCATAATGCAAAAGAAAATGATAAAATGAAACATACATGACATCAAGGTTAATACCATTAAAATATACACTAAAAATCATACAGAACCATAAGAACTAGACAAATCCGTTAAAAGAAAAATGGGCAAACAACATAAACAGGCAATTCTCAAAGGAAGAGACATTTACTACAAATAAATTTATGTCAGATTCTTCATTAACAATAATAAAGAAATTCAAATTAAATCAGCAATAGTATATCATTTTCCCCTATAAAAACTGGCAAGAAATTTTTGAAGTAATAATACTTGCCATTGAGGGCAAGAGAATACTTGCAGACACTGCTGGTGAGAGTGGAACACTGTACCCTTTCTGCAGGGTAATGTGGTAGTATGAGTCAATGGCCTTTTTAGAAAAGAACACATGCTTTAACTCAGGAATTTCACTTTTAAGGAATATATCCTAAGAAAATAACTACTAATTAATACTTAAAATTATTAGGAAGTTATCCATATTCAAGTTTTTATTTACAATGACAAATAATTTTTAAAAACTACTTAAATGTTGAATAAAAGACTCAAATTATGAGAACCTCACTTCATACAATATTTTCTGTAAATAAAAATATTTTAGATGACTTAATCACTTATTGATATATCATTAAATGGGAAAGAATAGATTATAAAAGAACAGTGAAAGATTCTAATTTTAAGGAAAAACTTTAACAAGTATATGCATAAATTAAACAAAATAATACAGGTAGAATTAAATAACCATTTTATTTTTTGTGTGTCTATTTCTCTATTTTTGCAACAAATACGTAATGAAGGAATTTATCATAAATTCATTTACAACAAATTTTGTAATGAGGGTTGTTTGAGATATAAAATACTGGTGGCCCACAATAGTATGTATTTCTTGGGGATAGTATTTAAACCATATTAAAATTTCAGAATAATTATAACTAATTTAGGTGGATAATAACTGGCCTGATCTCACCTAGACTAAAAATGCATGTTGAATTTTAGCAGGGGTTGAATCAAACTACCTGAAAGCTACTTAAACTATTTTTTTCCAGTTTTTATGATAATATATTATTGGTATATTTTTTATAATGGCTATGGTGACAAAATATTAGGATGTAAAAAGAGACAATTATGTATAATAAATCAAGATGAAAAATTTAGTAAGAATCTTATCTCCTATGCTCATAAAACTGAGAGCAGCACACAAATGAAAGTTCACATATCACATACAGAATCCAGAAAAAAAAGTTAAAGAATTTGAAAAGCCTAAATTTGCATGTGTTTTTGCTTTTGAGATTTAGACATTTTGATCATCTAAGGCTAGTACAGTTTTTGCATCATAAAGTCATAATCAGAATGGAAAATAAAGAAAGATGGAAAGCGGGGGAAGGGAGAGGAGATAACCTGAAGCACAAAAACTTGATGCTGAATCATGACATAATAAAATATTAACTTCCACATCACTAAGAGAAAGCAAGACCCCTGTCATTCACGCTGGCAAAAGCTTGCCTTTGCATAAACCATTACTGTTCTCACTGTTAAAAAACCAATGACTTTGGAAAGGATGGAAAACACAGAATGACGTGCAAAGTAGCACACAACATGTTACTGCAGCTGGATACAGAATATGTCACTAATGACTTTCTTTCTACCCATCATTTATAAGTTAAGATTTTTTTCCCCAAATAGCAAATGCCCTTTCTGAGTACAGAACAGAGGCAGTGGAATTCAAAATAATATTCAATTTCCACTTAATGTTAATACTGTATTAGTTAATGAAATGAGTTATTAATTATTCCCTGGGAAAGAGATGACTTCCTTTTGTCTTCATTTGAATTGAACACAACATACCTGAACACTAGGCAATTTTTGGTAATAAATTAAAAATAACATTTTCATCAGAGTTATTGCCAGATGTTTATCTTAAATAAAACATTATCCATGACCAATAGGAAGATTCATCTGAAGTTATTTGATAATTTCAGAAAACTAATGTAATTAGGTTCCCAAATTGTTAGTGCAAATTGGAGTGATGACTGTCTGTCTGCAAGAGACAACTGATAGAATTAATTAATGACCATGGATTCTGTTTAGGATACCAAAATTAGTAATAAAGTACTTCATCTCCATAAAGGCATCAACAAGAGAGAGTTAAGGAAGAAGAATAACTTCCTGACTGATAGGGCAACTTAATTTTGTAATGGTTCTTAACATGTTTCAAAATAATAACATCAATCACATACCTTCAGAACTAAAGATGCTCATCCTTATTAGGGTCAGAGGTCATGAAACGTTAACTTCTATGAAATCTGATTGAGATCAGTCAACCTATGATCCTATGGGTATGTTAATAATAACAGCAACCACAGTTGACCCTCACGAGTGTTTTCTAAGTGCCAACAACTGTTCTAAAAGCTTTACTTGTATTAATCCTATTAATAAGCCTATGAAGTAGGAACTGTTATTGTCTCCATTTTAGATATAAGGAATTTGAAACATAGAAAAGTTCAGTGACTTGCCCAAAGTCACTCAGCTAGGAAGTGATAGAGCCAGGATTTGAAAAAGGTAACCAAGCCTCAGAAAACACCCACAAACCGTTATGTAAAATACACTCAATAAACTCTTTTTTATAGGTGCTACCCTTGACCCTTTTTGACCAGAAGAAATTCAAATTAATGATTTGGATTCATAAATCAAGCCATTATTAAGATTTCAAGAGGGAAGACTAAAATTAACTTGCTCTTCATCTTTTGACATTTTTTTTTATTTTTCAGACTGTTAATGAAGCAATTTACCCTATAATTTATATGTTTATAGACTAATAAAAACAGAAGGGAAAAATTTCATTCTATAAGAATTATAAAGAATAAAATTTCAAGGACACACTACATATTTACCCTCTCATGTATAAACACATATTAAAGGTAAAAATTTAATCTTAGGATACAGAGATCAGCAAACATGTTGTTATACAAAATAATATACTCTACATTGATATGTTTGATATTTTGTATATTGTACCTTTAATTTCTCCAAGAAGTTCACTGGTATTTAGTCTTTCCATTTTTTCCTTCCAATCTTTTGAAAGTAGTTTTTCCATGCAGGAGGAATCTGTTAGAGTTAAAAAGTAAGTATGGAAAATGTTACATATATATTTTACAACTATTAAAATACTACAAATACAAAAGCCAACTTATGGAGAAATTCTCCCATTATAAAAATGATCAAGGCTATATTTGTTGTTGTTTTAACCCTAGGATATAGACAATTATATTAGTGTATCTATCACAAAATACCACAACTAAATTTATTTTTACCTGACTACTTAAACTATTCCCAGGGGGAAAAAAAGATAATGCTCAATAATCTTATCTTGGTAGTATAAATATAATTCTATTAATATTCAGTCAGCATTTATCATTTCTTAGACTGATAGGACAGAAAAGGGGGCTATTTCCTCTGATAGTTAAGTTTAGATGTTGTTCCTTTTAATCCAGGTGATTTTTTTCTAAGTCTAAGCAAAATTTATGTGCCATTCAAGGAAGAATGACAAATCTTCAAGGGGGAAGAAACCAGTCAAACTGTAACCACATAGTCCTTAAAAAAGAAATAAACATATGACAACTTTTGTGGAATACCCACTTAGAGGATAATTCAAAGAAAATAAAGTCAAGATGTTTTCTGTCCCTCAGTAATAAAAACTGCTAAAACTTTTCTATAGAAAAAGATGCATATTCTTATAAAGAAAATACTCAGTTAAACACTATTTGCCCAACTGCATATCTAACTAACATACTAGATCATAGGGAATGATTATACTTGCTTCTATAAGGATTCATAAAGGTTACAGAAATTTAATTTTAGAATGCCCTAATAATTAGCAAATTTTTCTCAATGAGTCATTTTTTTTCTCTCTATTTAGATGGGTTTGCAACTGGTGCTACTGCTTACAAGTATTTATATATATCTTTTAAGCCTCAAATCTTAACAAATAGGCCATGTTTCCAAAAGGGAATGCAGATTTAAATACCAAATCCTCAGTGCAAAGCATACTCCCATTAAACTTTAACATTCCAAGTGTCAAAATTCTGATAACTTCTTTTTAAAATTGTATTTAAAATAGTACTCCAATTCCAAATGCCTTTCCTCTCCCATATCAGTACCTATCTATTTAGCATTTTCCCTTTCATTTTTTTCTCCAACTTCTAAATCCTCCTTGAATTTTTCAGAATGACAGTAAGGTCAGGATGGATCTAAAGGGTTTTAGAAACTAGATAAGCTTTAGAAAAATACAGTGAGCCCTGGGTAAGAGATGAGAGGACCACTGCATCATTAGAAAGTATTGGCGAAAACAATTAACGTTTGTCCATGACATGATCAATCAATCAAAGAATGGATGGAATCCAGATCAGTGTGTCATGAAATGGCTGACGAAGAACAACCATACTAGCTCACTATCACAGAAGTTAAAGTTCATTCTAAATAGAAGTCAGCGTTATTCGATTAATTGAAAGCTCACGGTCCCTTCCCTTCCTTCGTCCCTTCTATCCTTCCCTCCTCTTTTTCTTCCATTCTTTCCTATTAATTATTTTCTGAGGCTTCAACAAGTGATCTACCACCATGATTAAAAATTGGATTTTGAGTGACCTTCCGAAAGGGTCTATGCTCACACAACGGTTTGTATTTAATTTCCAAAATGGTCTCTTGATATTTTCATTTTAAATTCAAAAACAAGGTATATACTTTGTTTTATACCTATTTTGTGTTTATGCTAAAGTAATAAAAAAAAGATAATACTAAGTTTGGGATTAAGAAGCAAATCCTCAAAGCCACATCTAACAGACATTAGTTTTTCTCAAATCAGGTTTAAATTTCTGAGAGAGATTGATATAACATCAGATCATGGATAAGAATAATCAGCAAAATGTCTTCAACTTCCTATCCTACCTAATTCTGTTACTTTTTTTTTTTTAACCCTTTCATACATGTTATCACATTGCACTAAACTGATAATCACTGATATAAATGCTAAAGCATAATTTGTTTGGTTCAAATTTGAGTTGAGAGCATATATTATAATAGTAGAAGTCAAAAGCCCAAATTACTAGTAATGATCACAAATTCAGAGCAAGTTCAGAAACTAGGATTATATACACACTAAATGTAAAACAGGCTAAACTATGTCTCTCGTTTCTATAAATAGACCTAAAATCTTTCAGAGCTCTAGGAAAAGAATGCTAAAGCTTCATGGGAGAAAAATAGAACTGTATGGTCAACAGGAACACACACTTCAAACATAAATCAGACCATGTGTACACAGCTTCACATAAAAGCTACTCATTAATAAAATGGTTAATAACATCAAAGCATTTCACATTCCTATTAAAAAATTAATCCTCACCATAATGCTGAGTTAATCTAGTTAATATGAGTTCCCATTTCAGTAGAAGAAACTGAGGGGAAAAAATAAAGCAGTCTTTCCATGTCTATATTTAGAACTCATGAAAATAAAGGCAGTCACTGATGGCCTTTAACTCCAGGACAATAAAAGTCACAACATACAACCTTGTCAATGTTTAATCTCAAGTCTAAGAGATTCCGGGAAGATTCAAAACTCAGGAAGTCTCTTGAAAAACTCTCAGCTTTCTCACCTAATTATCTGACTGCCAAATCGCTACAAGTAGTATTAAGCATGCTCCATACTATAATGTAAAGCAAGTAAAATGAGGGAGAAAAAACCAGAAGATGCAGATTGTTAACAAATACCACACAGGCAAAGGACACCACTGCCACCACTGAGAGGTTTCTGACTCAGGATGAAGAAATACGTAATAGATAAAGTTGTAAATGAAAATTTATATTTTCAAATTTCCTACTCAAAACAATGTCCAGGTAAGGGTGCAAATTAAAAGTAAATATTCATCCTCTATGTGGCACATCCTTCAACAACACTAATAGGACACTAGTTTTACAGAGGTAATTGATTATATCAAATTTTACCCCATTCTGATCATGCGCAAATGCAAAAACCAAAGCGGTCAGAATAAGTAAAGGGGTCCAGTTTGTATTATGTACACAGGAGGAGTAAAGACCATGCAGAATTGCTTTAACTCAGTAGTTATTCAGCATGCCAAATGGAATAAAAGGAGTGAACTTCTCCTAAATGTTCTTGATTATTCAAATCTTAGTATTTTGACTGAGATATCTTCAGCTAAAAACTAAAAGAGGAACTACATACTCTTTGGAAATTAAGAGAAAGAACGACAACATTACAAGACAAAAAAATGTTACAATGATACGTACCTATTAAAAATGATAATATTTCAGCATAAAAGTGGAAGATGTTAAAATTAATCCATCTTACTTTGAAATAGTTAATGTTCAAACACCAATACATATTCAGTAAAATGCAGGACTTTATTATATTTATCTTTTCTAATTTTTGTAAATCATATGAGTAAAACAAGACTCGGAAATGAAGAGCTGGCCTTCAATTCTTGCTTATATTTTAATCAAGGATGTAAAAGGTTTTCACATGTTAAAATTCTCAGTGGCATAGTTTTTCTTTTTGTTTTTTTTTTCTTTCCTTCGCAACTTAAGTTTTTCTCTTTAAAGAAACTTTTTCTAAAGGAAAAAGTAAAAACACAATTCAGACCTTATTTTTAATAAATATCCTGCATAACGGATTGGAAAGCAATGTTTCTGCTTCCTAAGTATTTAGATTTCAGGCCAGGTAAGTCAAGAATGCTTTACCAGGCTAACAATTAATTTCACAGTACAGATAAATTTGAAGTGAGAGTATGTGATATATTTATTTCCTAATCTATATGATAATATTTTAGAAACAATTTTAAATTATTCCTAAATACAGCCACCGTAGTATAAACTCCCATCCTGCACAAAGTGATGGTATTTCAAATGTGTCAAAGAGAGTAAATAAATAAATAATTGCTAAAAGTAAGCATGGAGGAATAGGAAAGGATAATGGGAAACATTTTTATTGCACAGGTACTTTAAAACAATTTGACTATGAGTAAACACTTAACTATTCCTTTGGCCTCAAAGTGATATGTAAAGTTATAAATGCTAAAACGTTAGAAACGTGACATAGAAAAATGTTTTTAAATATTTTACTGAAGAAAACAATGCTGCCCCTGTATGCAGATTTCCTACTGCTTTATTAACTCCTTTAAGAGAATATTAAACCAATTCCTTTTATTTTTACCATTGGAATCATAAATTTCAAGTGCAATAAATTTTCTATGTGTGCAAGAACAATGATAACTTATCAAAAGTAACTTTGACCTTGGTTTACAACTAGTTATGACAACATACATTTATACCGCTGCTGATCATACATCCCACATTTTTCATTACGAAACAGAGACACACATGCCAGTTACTGTACATTTTTCCACAGTGACAAGTGCTCCACAATACAGTGGGATAAAATTGGAGCTTGGAGAGCTTGAAGAGCACTCTTAAATTTTAATTAAAACCCTCCAAGCTCACTAAAAATAATTAGACACTAAAATGTGCCAGTTTTATTTTGAAGTCACTATAACGTACAAAGCATACTCCCTGACGACAGCTTGTGCTGTCCTTCTCCCCGCCTCTCTCCAATGAAACAACTGATTTTCCAAATACGAACAAGGGGGTATAAATAGAGGCTGTTTTCAGGCCTGTTCTTCATGCTGGGAAGCTGACAGAAAAGACAGCAGAATGGGTTTTTTTAAGACTGCACCAAATGAACCTAGAATAACTTGCCTAACAGAGTTCGAATCACTGACAAACTCTGGATACAATTCAGTCTGCAAGAAACACCATGAGTTATATCACTGATCTTTTTTGATCCAAAAGCCAAACCTTTAACCTCTTAAATGTTTTTGCTATCTTAAAATATCTCATACAATGCTATAGTCCATCCTATTTTTAGCCAAGCAGCAAGAGAAAGCATGCCTTTCCCATACAGCAGGGCAATGATATAAACATCAACACAGATGCTCTGCCAGGAAGAGCTGGACTTCTCAAGCACTTGATCATTAAGGAATGCACCAACTGTTTTGGATAATCTCGTGCCAGCTCCCCTTTTGCTCCACACTCCCCTCTGGGAGTGGCCAATCTTGTCCTGCCTTAATTTTTCATTTTACTCCTCCATAGCACCCCCCATCCCTGAAAATATGAGAAATGGCATTTATGCCTAGCAATGAAAAAGCAGGCTCACTTCCCCAAACAGACCAAAACTTTAAAACAATTAACCCTCCCCTCTTCTTTCAGATAAATTACTAAGTATAAAATGCAATCTGTTTCCTTTGTTTATTCAATATGAACAATTTGTAAATGACTCAAGGATAAAATTCAGAAAATGTTGTGCTAAATTAGAACCATTATAAACATGCTAATGACTCAATGCTTGAGTAAAACATGCATGATCGGTGTGAAGAAATAGATTTAGTTCCTGTGAAATTCTGTTGTGCTGCCTTAAAATGATTTGGTCATTAAATCAGATACTTTCCTTCCAGGAAAAAATGTTAATTCCACAGCCACTTTACTAGATAATATACTGTGAGTGTGTACGTATGTGTGTGTGTGTCAATGGGAGCTTTGGAAATGTCATCAGAACTGTTAGGTGCAAGATTTTGGCATATTCATAAGGGAGAAAAAGATCCACACTTGAAACCTGGTAGAAATACACATATAGAAATCATCACATTAGATGCAATATTCTCTATCTGCACTGTTTTTATCTACCAAAATCTTTGGTATTTTTATAGGAATCCCTTAAAATTGGCACTTAACACACATTCATGGAAGTCGCATTGCTCTATGCAGGTAAGAGATACATGTCTCATCTGCTTTCCAAGGTTGCTTAGCACCTAGAACAGTATCAGAGAGATCATTCAAAACCAAGTTTCTCTCCCATATCCATCAAAGTACAACTACTACCAGTGCCAATACAGAAAAAGAGAGAAACAACCAGCAGATGATCCAGAGGCTCATAGCCTACTGCTGTACCTGAAAGATACTCCAGCGATCATTAAGACCAACACCCTCATTTCCAAAAATGAGAAAACAGAGGTAAGATAAGTAAGTCATTTAGGTGCCCAAGGTCAAACAGTTGGTGACAGAGCCCTGACTCTAGTTCAGTGCTGGTTTTACCGAAATGACTGTTGAAATCATATTTGAACATCAGTTTTATATACTATAGCATCTAATAGAAAATGAATAATTATGCCTATTATTAAGTGCTTCAGACATAGAGTGAAGCACTCTAGTTCCTTGGAGAGGGGGACTAAAATTTCAAGGCACTACAGTAAAAGTCAATAGTGTTCAATGGCCAGTTCTCCCATACATACTCCTCCATTAAGCTGGTCTTCCTGTTCCTTCATATTGCCTTTTCCTTAATGCTTTTTCTTGGTTTGAACAAAGAGCTTTCCTTTTCTGAATATCGTCCACCAAGGGATGAATTAAGATGCTGCTTAAAAATACTATTGAACTTAAAAAGTAATCCCTTCCAAATTAGGTTTTATCTTCACATTCAAGGAGTAAATGTGCAGCCTGAGACCTTCGTTTTTCACGGTAGCTCATTGCCCACGACACCTTCAAATTTACTACAGTTTTAATGAGTAAAAATGTTCCATTAGAAACTACAGCTGTCTGTATTAATAAAATTATTACTCATAATGACATCCTCTCATGATCCTCCTTATATTCTGCTGCTCCATTGCCAAAGGCTGAGGTATTTGTACCATATAACATGGGACACTGTTCTTTGGGTTCTACAAATGTTTAATTTTTACTTTTTTCAATACTTATTTAACTGCTTTTAAAAACTATATTAGACTGTGGAAACAATAACTTCTGTGTCCTATATTCCTTCTTTTGGTTTCTTTGGGGGAAAATGTCTGAATATCACTATTGTCCTGATGGAATTGTCAATCACAGTGCTCTACCCTACTGCCTGCCTCCTATTGCTCCTCCTTGCCACACACACAGAGTAATTTGACCCAATCAGAATTCTCTGCTGGAACTGCCCAGAAAGGCTCTCTTAAGTTCAGGTTGGAAGCTATAAGCATGTGGGTCTGAGATTGTCATGACCATCTTCTCGGGCACATGAAGAGAGCCTGTGTGCAAAAAGAGGGAAGGAAGCCAAAAATACAAAGAAAAACAAACAGGAAAGAAGATAAACAAACAAAAAATCTTTACATCATGTTAGCGTACTTACATCTAAAAATAGCAAAAGCCAAATTCTGCTCCTGAGGTTCTTGGTAATGTAAGCCAATAGAGTCCTGTTTTTGCTTAAGCTAGTTTGAGTTGGGTTTCTGCCAGTTGCAACTTGAAAAAATAAATCTAGGGGTGCCTGGGTGGCTCAGTTGGTTAAGCTTCCAACTCCTGATTTTGGCTCAGGTCATGAAATAATGGTTTGTGAGTTAAAGCCCCACATCAGGCTCTGGCCTGGCAGTGCACAGCCAGGTTGAGATTCTCTCCCTCTCTCTCTCCCTCCCTCTCTCTCTCTCTCTCTCTCTGCCCTTCCCGTTTGCACCCTTTCTCTCTCTCTCAAAATAAATAAAAATTTTAAAAATAATAAATAAATACATATATCTAAACAATATGAAAACCGTAACAAAAACTGTCATACATACTCAAATCTGTTATGTTTCCAATGGTAAAACACTGAAAACTCCCAATTCATTAACTTGTACCACCAGGCTAAAATATTTATTATGTAAATCTTGAAATAAATCTCTGCTTTATTGGAAGATATGCATCAACTTTAAAGTAAACTGTTACAGGGGCGCCTGGGTGGCTCAGTTAAGCAGCTGACTTCGGCTCAGGTCATGATCTCACGGTCTGTGAGTTCGAGCCCCGCAATGGGGTCTGTGCTGATAGCTCAGAGCCTGGAGCCTGTTTCAGATTCTGTGTCTCCCTCTCTCTGACCCTCCCCCGTCCATGCTCTGTCTCTCTCTGTCTCAAAAATAAATAAACGTTAAAAGAAAAATTTTTTAAATTAAATAAAATAAACTGTTACAGGAATACTAGTTACAATTATTTAGCTTTCTAAATTAGGATTATCTAAACATGATGCAACCAAAAGAAAATATAGCAGAAATAAAGTGGAAGTTGAGGCTCATTAAAAAAGAAAAAATAAAACAACAACAACAACAACAACAACAACAACAACAAAAACAGCAAAAGAACTCCCATCTAAAATCAGCAAGCCCCAATTTTAGTTTTGTGTTCATTAAAACACCTTCATTTTTCTGGTTAATTGCCTTTACATTTAATGTTATAAAATGAAATTATAAAATAAGTTTTTACTGATGAAATATCCTTTCTTATCTGTTTTATTTCTGTATAGATAATTCATAAAAAATAAATTTAAAATAAGGTTATACTTCCTAAATTGGTTTTAAGGACCCTCCATAATCTGGCCTTAGTGATTTGCCTTCTATTATTTTTCCTACATGAAAGCTTTTTAAATGTTCAAATGAGTACACCAAAGATATCTCACTCTTTTGTACAAAAGTTGTGCTTTTTCACTTCACCTTTGCTCATGACATCCTCCTGACCTGAATGTCTCCCTGATTCTTGATGCTTTCTAAAAAACCTATTCTACAGTGTCTACATTAAATATCACCTCCTCAATTATGCCTTGGAAATTCTCAACCTCTGTAAAGCAAAATAAACTTGCTGAGCATATATTATCTGTCAGGTAGTCTGCTTTTTATATTCTCTTCATGGATCAACTCATTAACTCTGAACTACTGCATTACCCTAACTATTAAGTTCCTTGATGGTCAAGAAATATTTCTGTTACCACTTTGTGTTCTTCCATAATACTTAACCTGGAGCTCTGCACATACTAAGTACTAAAATAAATTCCTCAATATACTAAAAAAAAAAAATAAATGAATAACTTTTTTGTGTGTATAAAGAAACAACAGAACTACTTTGCTTTTTAAAATTAATCATATTGGTGCATAACTTAATACACATTCTATAATAAGTACACTCATTTCAAATGTAAATTCTATGAATTTTGTCTAATTACACATTCATGTACCTGTCACCCCAAAGAAGATAATAGAAACTTTCAAAAAAAGTTACCTTGTGCTCTCTTTCAATCATCCATTCTCTTAGCTGTGGGCAAACACTGAACTGATTTCTATTACTACAGAATAAGTTTTACCTACTCTTGAATTTCATAAACAAGTATGGAAGTTTATAATAGGTACTCTTTTGGATACAAATTAAAATTTTTGAGATCCAACCATGTTGAAGATTTGTTAGTAATTTGGTCCTTTTTGTTAATGGGTAGATTTCCACTGTGTTAAATACACAATTTGTTTATCCATTTATCTGTTTATGGATATAGGGGATTTTCTCACTTTCAGGCTATTAGAAATAAAGCTAATATAAAAATTCACTCATAAGTCTTTTTGCCTCTAAAAATAGAATTTCTTCTAAAAGTAGGACTGTTTGTGCCTGGCTTTATAAGAAACTGCGAAAAAGTTTTCCAAAGTGGTTGCATCATTTTACACTTCTACCAACAATGCATGAGAGTTCTAGTTGCTTTATATTCTCATTAATACTTCATAGTGTTAGTATGTTAATTGTAGTCATTATTCTACTTTTGTCTTTGTCTTAGTGAGTTTTAAGAGTTATTTATATATTTAAATATATTTTATAAATTACACATTTATATGTTATATATTTATATATACATGTATTTATATTATATACTATGTACATATATTTAAGAGTTACCTATATATGTCTGATATATATCTTTTGTCAGATATATGTATTGTAAATATTTTTTGCTTAGTCTGAAGGGTGTCCTTTTAGTTTCCCAAGGTGTATTTTGAGAAGCCATAGTCATTCATATTATCTAATTATCAAGTTTTTCTTTGAGTAGCGTATTCTTGGTGCCATCTAAGAAAATGTGGCCTCCGCCAGGATCACAAAGATATTCTCCTGCATTTTCTTCTAAAGCTTTATAGTTTTAGCTTTATATTTAGATCTGTAATCCATTTTTATTTATTCTATGTATAGGTCTATTTCTGAATTATTTGTTCTATTTTATTGATCAATTCATTATCCTTACACCCCACCACACTGTTTTGTTTATTGTGGCTTTACAGTAAATCTTGAAATCACATAGAATAAGTCCTCCATATATGTTCTTCTATTTAAAACTTATTTTGGCTATTTTAGGTCTTTTGCATTTCCATGTAAACTTTAGAATCGTGTTGTCTGTCCAAAAAAAAAAAAAGACCTTTAATTTTTATTGTATTTATCTTGAGTCAATTTTAATACTGTATTACTTTTAATATAAATATTAAAGACCATGAAATTTCCTTTGAAGTACATTTTAGCTTCATCCCATATATTTGGATAGGTTGTGTTTTCATTATTATTCAGTTTAATATATTTTTATAATATTCTTTGTTTTTTTTTTCTTTGGTATATGGCTTATTTAGAAGTATGTGATTTAATTGCTAAATATTTGGTAACTTTTTAAATTTCCTTTTTTTAATCTATTTACAATTTATTCCCATTGTGGTCAGAGAATATACCCTACAAAATTTCAGTCTTTTTATATTTATTATGACTTGGTTTATGGCCCAACATAAAAGATGCTTTATCTTGTGAGATGTTACATATTCATTTGAAAAAAATTATTCTGCAGTTTGTTACTATAGTGTTCTATCAATGTCAATCAGCTCAATTTGACTGATAGGTTTGTTCAAGTCTTTGGATTTGCTGTTGTGTTTTTTTTTCTTCAAATTCTAAAAGAGGATTATTGAAATCTCCTACAATTGCATTGTACATCTCTTTTTTTTCTTTTCAGCTCTGTCAGCTTTTCCATATGTATTTTGAACCTTTGTTATTAGATACATACATATTTAGAAATTTTGTGTCGTCTTGATGAATTGGCTCTTTAAGCATTATGAAATATTCTTCTTTATTTCTGGTAACATATCTTTTTCTGAAGTCTGCTTTTATATTAATATAGCTACTTCACCTTTCTTATCACCAGTGCTTGTATAGTGTATCTTTGCACACCCTTCTACTTTTAACCTATCTACATCTTTATATTTACCGTATTTCTTGTAGTCAATATATTAGTTAAATATTTTTCTAAATGTTTATTTATTTTGAGAGAGAGAATATGAGCAGGGGAGGGGCAGAGAGAGAGGAAGAGAATCCTATTCAGGTTCTGCACTGTGAATGTAGAGCCCAGCGTAGGGCTGGATTCCACAAACCCTGAGATCATGACCTGATCTCATAACAAGACTTGGACACTTCACCATCTGACCACCCAGATGCCCACTAGTTAAATATTTTTAAATTCAATCTGACAATCTCTACCTTTTGAAATTATTATAATCAGTCTATTTACGATTAATGTAATTATTGTTAATAATGGGGAAGTCTATAATCTTGCTATTTTTTTTTATATTTCTATCTGTATTTTGTTCCTTTTCCTGTCTTTCCCTGCCTTTTAATTATTTTTTTAGAATTTCATTTATTATTTCTCTATTGATTTATTGATTTCTCTATGTATTTATTACATACCTTTGTTTCATTATTTTAATGGATGATCAAAGATTTTCAATATATGGGGCACCTGACTGGCTCAGTCGATAGAGCATACAACTCTTAATCTCAGGGTTGGAAGTTTGAGCACCAAATTGCGTGTAGAGATTACTTAAAAATAAAATCTTTAAAAAAAATTTCTTTGTAAAAGATTTTCAATATATATCCTTAATTTACAGTCATCTACCAACAAATAATATACTATTTCAAATATAATGGAAGAAACTTAAAAATGCCCCCATCTTTTGTGTTATTGTTGTCATACAAATTACTTTTACATGTTTTACACTGTATAACACATTTTATTGTTTTTGCTATAGAGTTGATTATATTATAACTAAATTATTAGAATTTCAAATGTCTTTTATCTTTGCTTTCAGATATACAATTTCCAGTACTTTTCATTTCTTCTTTAAATTCTAACTTTCCATCTAGAATTATTTTCCTTCAGCCTGAAAAAAATTGCTTTAAATTTTTCTGTGGTGAAAATCTGCTGGCAATTAATTCTCTGAACTTTTGTTTGTCTGAAATACCATTATTTGATCTTTATTTTTCAAAAATTTTTTGCTAAATAATTAATTCTAGGTTAAATTTTTTTCTTTTCTTAGGACTCCACAATATGTCATTGCAATTTTTCTGACTTGTATTTTTTCTAACGTGAAATCAGGGATAATTTCTTTCTACCACTATAATGTATCTTTGGTCACTTTTAACATTCTCTTTCACTAGTTTTCAGCAATTTGATTTGGTGTGCTCTGATATATATTTTTCTTTGCGTTTATCTTTGAACCTGGAAGTTTATATTTTTTGACAAATATACAATTTTTTTCAGCCATTATTTTTTCAAATACACATACACACATACTTTTTTTTTTTTTTTGGTCTATCCTCTTTAAGTACTCTAATTGCACACATGGTGGTACATCATTATTTCTCATAAGCTATCAGGTTCTGTTTATTTATTTTTTTCTTCAGGTGCTTCTGTTTGGATGGTTTTGATTGCCCTATCTTTAGTTTCATTAATCTTTTCATCTACAGTTAATTGTTTGAATTTAACATTTTCAAGTATTTATGTTTTATTTTTAAATCTCAGATACTATATTTTTCACTTCTTGAATCTCTATATGCTCCTTTTTATTGTTTCCATTTCTTTATTACAATCTTATTTTTCTTTAAATCCTTAAATATATTTATAATAGCTATTTATTTTTTATTAAAGTATAATTAATACATAGTGTTATTTTGGATGTATAATGATTCAACAATTCTATATATTTCTCAGTGCTTATCAAGATAGGTGTATTCTTAATCCCCTTTATATATTCCCCCACCCACCGCCCTTCTGGCAATCACCAGCTGTTCTCTGTACTCCAGAGTCTGGTTTTGTTTGTTTGTTTGTCTCTTTGTTTGTTTTGTTTAGTTTCCTAAATTCCACATGAGTAAATTCAAATGGTATTTGTCTTTCTCTGACTTATTTCACTTAGCATTATGTACTCTAGCTCCATCCATGTTGTTGCAAATGGCAGGATCTCACTCTTTTTTATGGCTAAGTAATATTCTATTGTATGTATGTATATATACACATATATATATATATATATATACATACACACACACATATATATGCATATGCATACCAATATACATATATGCATATATACAATACATATATACATATACATATACAAATACATATATGATTTCTTCTTTGACCATTCATCTATGGATGGACATTTAGGTTGCTTCCATATCTTGGCTATTGTAAGTAATACTGTAATAAACACAGGGATGCATGTATCTTTTTGAATTAGTGTTTTCCTTTTCTTTGGGCAAATACCCAGTAGTGGAACTACTGGGTTATACGGTAATTCTATTTTAATTTTTTGAGGGACCTCCATGCTGTTTCCCACAGTGACTGTATCAATTTGTATTTCTCCTGACAGTGTAAAAGGGTTTCTTTCTCTCCACATCCTTGTCAACACTTGTTATTTCTTGGTTTTGATTTATAGCCATTCTGATAATTGTAAGATGATATTTCATTGTAGTTTTGATTTGCATTTCCTTACTGATTAGTGACAATAGCATCTTTTTCATATGTGTGTTGGCCATCTGTATGTCTCCTTTGGGAAAGTGTCTATTTAGGTCCTCTACCCATTTCTTTCTTTCTTTTTCTTTTCTTTCTTGTGTGTGTGTGTGTGTGTGTGTGTGTGTGTGTGTTTAGTTGTATAAGTTCTTTATGTATAGTACCAATAGTTTAATTTTGCCTTTGTTTCCCTTGCCTGAGGAGACATATGTAGAAAAATGTTTCTATGACCAATGTCAAACAGATTACTGCCTACATTTTATTCGAGATTTATGGTTTTAGATTATAATAGCTATGTTAAAGTCATTGTCATTGCTAATTTTATCATCTCCATAACTTCTGGGTATCTTTCTATTGACTGATTTTTCTCATGCTTATAGGCTCATGTTTTCCTTTTTTCTTTCTTTTTAAGTTTATTATTTATTTTGAGAGAGAGAGCACAAGCAGGGGAGGGGCAGAGAGATAAGAGGGAGAGAGAGAAAATCCCAAGTAGGCTCCACACTGTCAGCGAGGAACCCGATGTAGGGCTCAAACTTGTGAACCATGAGATCATGACCTAAGCCAAAGTCAGACATTTAACTGACTGAGATACCCAGGTGTCCCATATGTCTGGTATTTTTACTGGATACTGGACAATATGTATATTACATTGCTGAGTGTTTGGAATTTGTTCTTTTCCTTTCAATGTTTTGAATTTTCTTCTGATGGATAGTCATTTACTCACAGATCATCTTGACCATTTTGAGGCTACTTTTTAAGCTTTTTAATAACGGGTCTACTTTTTTTTAGTTTGTTTCTGTAATCTCTACACTCAGCATGGGGCTCAAACTCATGACCCTGACTTGCTCTTCTGACTGAGCCAGCCAGGAACCCCTAGAGTACATTTTACTCTAGAGATAATTTATTCTCACTCCAAAGGTATGGCTTTTCTGGGTCTCCACTGAATGTCCTGGGTGCTTAATGAAGACCCTCTACTGTAGAAACTTAAATATCTCCCAATAATGTGTGAACCCTGATAGTTTTGCAGCTTACTAGTTTTTATTTTCCAGGTAGCTGTACTTTGCCAAGCCTCTTATATTCACACTCTATTTATGTGTACCTAAGTATTCAGCCAAAAACTCAAAAGGACCCCAGAGAGAATTTTTGAATTTTTCTCTGTACTCCCTTCACTCTTGGACTTCCACCAGCAAATTATAGCCACTATAATTTCTTCAAACAGTGATGACTGCTCAGTTCACTGAGGCTTCCCTATAGTACTTGGGTTGGCTGTCCCTGCATCAGGGTCTGGTAGATGCCACCAGATAGAAAGCCAGGGTAATCTTAGAGCTCACTTTGTTTTATTTTCCTCAGAGATTATAGTCTTGTGCATCCTGTTTTCTAATTTCTTACAATGGTTGTTACATAGAGTTGATCAGAATCTCTTGTCTATATTAGAAGATTAAGTCCCTATTTGAACAACATGATTAACTTACATTAATTAATTGGCATATATCAAACACTATATCCAATAATTGCATAATATACATTCTATTCAAGTGTTCATGGAAAATTACTCAAATAGACCACATGTTGAGTGATAAAGCAAGTCTAAGCAAATTTTAAAGAATTGAAACCATGGAGGGCATAGTTTTTGACCACAACAGAATCAAATAGAAATAGATAATAGGAAGATAACTATAAAATCCCCAAATAGAATTTAAGCAACACACTTAAGCTATGACACAAAAAATAAATCACAATGAAAATTAGATAACATTTTGAACCAAATTATAATAATAGTCTGACATCTAAAATTTATGTCAGATAATGAAGTTATTAGAACTTGAAATGCAAATATTACAAAAGCAGAAAATTTGAAAATTAATAGCCAAGCACCATCTTAATCTAGAAAAAAAATACACCAACTAAACCCTGCAAAAGGGATGATGATGAATATATCTCAGAGCATAAGTCAATGGTATAGAAAATTGTAGTCCAATAGAAAAAAATCAATAAAACTAAAAGATAGTTCTTTGTAAAGTTTAATGGAATTAATAAACCTTCAGCAAGGCTGATCAAGTGATAGAGAAAACAAAACATTAATTTCAGTATGAAAAAAGAGACACAACTATATATTCCTATAGATATTGATAATAATAAGATAGATTGAACTTTTTTTAATGAATTTGAAGACTTGGATAAAAAAGAAACATTTCCTGAAAAATATACTTAATAAAATAGTAAATAAAAATAGTTTTATATTTCCTAAAGATATTGAGTTTATAATCAAAAGCCCTCCACAGAAGTGACTCCAGACCCTGATTGCCACACTGGTAAATTTTTCCAAACATTCAAGAAAGAAATAATACTAATATTATACAAACTCTTCAGTTAATAAAAAAGAGGAAACACTTCCCAATTCATTTTATGAGGCCAGAAAACCTTGACAAGTACATTATAAGAGAAATCTACACACCAATGTCCCTCATAAACATAGATGCAAAAATCTTTAGCACAATATTAGCAAAAATAAGACAAAATGTCTGCTATTACCCTTCTATTCAACATTACCCTGATGATCCTAAGTAGAGAAATAAGGTAGTAAAAAGAGACTTGTGAAGAGACTGAACAGAATCAGAGTCAGATATGGCAGGGATGGCAAAATTGTTGAACCATGAATTTTTAAGAACTGTGATAATATATTAAAGGCTTTAAGGAAAAAGCAGACAACATGCTAGAAGAGATAATGTAAGCAAAGACACGGAAATTCTAAGAAGGAACCTAAGAGAAGTCCTAGAGATCAAAAACATTGCAACAGACATGAAGACTGTTTCTGATGGGTTCATGTTTTAGTAGACTAAAAATATCTAAAGGAAGAATCTCTGAGCTTGAAGATGTGACAATAAAAACTTCCAAAACTGAAAAGCAAAGAATGAAAAGAATGGAAAAAAAATAGAACAGAATATCCAAGAACTGTGGGAGAACTACAAAGGGTGAAAGATATGTGTAATAGGAATACCTGAAAAAGAATAAAGATGGAAAGAAACAGAATCAATATTTAAAGCAATAATGACTGAGAATTCCCCCAAAATAATGTCAGACACCAAACCACAGATCCAGGAAGCTCAGAAACATCAAGCAGGAACATGCAAAAACAAAAACACTAATCCTAAGGATATAATATTCAAACTATACAAATCAAAGATAAAGAAAAAACATTGAAAGAAGCCAGACAGAAGAAACAAGTTACCTATATAGAAAAGCAAAGATAAGAATTACATTGACTTCTTCTCAGAAACCATGCAAGCAACAAAAGAGCAGGATGAAAAAAAATAAAACAACTGATGTAGAATTCTATACCCTGCAAGATTATCCTCCAAAAGTAAAGGAGAAAAAGATTTTCTTAGACGAAAAAAAAAAAAAAAAGAGGGAATGTGTTGCCAGTAGGTCTGGATTTTAAGAATTGTTAAAATAAGTTCTTCAGAGAGAAGAAAAATGATGTATGTCAGAATCCAAGATCTACATAAAAAAAGGAAGAGCATTAGAGAATGAATAAGTGAAGATAAAATGGAAAATTTTTTTTCATTCTTAATTGAGCTAACAAATACAACTATTCAAAATAATAATGGAAACAAGGTATTTGTGTGTGTGTGAAATGTGATGGATTACATTAATTGATTTTGAATGTTGAGCAAGCAAATTTGAATAACTGAGATAAACCCATACATAAGAGTATATGTATGCTTATGTATAAGTGAAACGAATGGTAGCAATGATACAAAGAATAGGAAGGAGGAACTAGGAATATTTTGTTATTATAAGGTACTTGCATTACCCATGAAGAAGTATAGTGTTATTTGAAAGTAGACTCAGATTAGTTATAAATGCATATTGTAAACCCTAAGACAAACACTAAAAATAGTTTTCAAAAAGTATAATTGATATTCTAACAGAAGAAAGAAATGGGATTATATAATGTGCTAATTCAAAAAGCAGACAAAATGCAGAAGAAAAAATAAGAACAAAGGATAGAAACAACAAATAGAAAACAGTGGCAAATATGGTAGATAGTAATCCAACCATATAATAATCATCTTAAAAGTCACTGGTCTGAAGACACTATTTAAAAGATAGAGACTGGCAGAGTTGATGAAAAAACAAAACCCAGTTATATGTTGTCTAAAGGAAACCCACTTAATATACAAAGACACATATAGATTAAAAGTAAAGGGATGGAGAAAGATATAGCATTATTCAACTGGATATAATGGACATGTATAGACTACTTCATCCTATAGTAGTGAATTAAACATTCTGCTCTTTTGGGATTTTGACTGAGATTGTATTGGACCTAGAAACTAGTAATGAACAAGTAGAGTTTGAAATTAAAAACACACATACAAAATACAAATATAAAATATGTACAAAAGCTATATGAGGTAAACAACAAAACTCGGATGAGACATATCAAAGAACAAAATAAATAGAGAAGTATTCCATGTTTTTCACAGATTTTTAAAAATCAAGTTAAGGGGGTGCCTGGGTGGCTCAGTCAGTTAAGTGTCCAACTTTGGCTCAGGTCATGATCTCGCGGTTTGTGAGTTCGAGCCCCACGTTGGGCTCTGTGCTGACAGCTCGGAACCTGGAGCCTGCTTCGGATTCTGTGTCTCCCTCTGTCTCTGCCCCTCCCCCACTTGTGCACTCTTTCTGTGTCTATCTAAAATAAATAAAATGTAAAAAAAGATATTAAAAAAATAAAAATTAAATAAATAAATAAATAAATAAATAAATAAATAAAAATCAAGTTGAGGAAGTTCCCCTCTATTCCAAGTTTGTTGAGAATTTTTATCATGAATGAGCAGTGGATTTTGTCAAATGCTTTTCTGCATCTATTGATATTATCATGTAATTTTTCTTTTTTAGTATGTTAATGTGATGGATTACAAATATTTATTTTGGGGGGGCACCTGAGTTGGTTAACTGTTCGACTTTGGCTCAGGTCATGAACTTGCAGTTCGTAGGTTTGAGCTCCGCAACAGGCTCTGTGCTGACAACTTGGAGCCTGGTACCTGCTTTGGATTCTGTATATCCCTGTCTCTCTGCCCCTCCTCCCACTCATGTTCTGTATTGTCTCTCTCAAAAATAAACACTAAAAAAATTTAAAAACAAACACAAATATTGATTTTTGAATGTTGAATCAGCACTGTATATCTTGAATAAATCTCACTTGGTTATGGTGTATGATTCCTTTTATACATTGCTGGATTTGACTTGTTAACTTGTTGAGGGCTTTTATATCTATATTAATGAGTGATATTGGTCTGCATTTTCCTTTTATGGTAATATATTTGTCTAATTTTGGTATTAGGGTAATGCTGTATGTATAGAATGAGTTAAGAAGTATTTCCTCCGCTTCCATCTTCTGGAATAGATTGTAGAGAATTGGTATAATGGCTTCCTTAAATGTTTGGTAGAATTCACTAATGAACCCAACAGGGCTTAGTACTTTCTGTTTTGGAAAGTTATTGATTTTTTATTCAATTTCATGATATAGATATAGGCCTATTCAAACAGTCTTTTCCTTTTTGTGTAAATTTTGGCATCACTATATGCAAGGCCTTTTCAGCAAATGGTGCTAGAACAACTGGACATCCACAGGTTAAAAAAAATGAATCTAGACATAGACATAGACCTATACCCTAAAAATATAACTCATAATAGATTATTGACTTAAATATAAAATGTTTAATTCTGTATGTTATTAGGGAATTGCAAATTAATACACAATGAGATATCACTATACACTTATTATAATGACCAAAATCCAGTGCAACCCCATGTTCATTGCAGCATTACTTACAATAGCCAAGACACGAAAGCAATTAAGTGTGTAACAATGGATGAATGGATTAAAAAATGTGATATAGAAATATAGATATATACTGGAATATTACACAGTCATAAAAAAAGATGAGATCTTGCCATTTGTGATAACATGGATGGACCTAGATGGCATTGTGCTAAGTGAAATAAGTCAGACAGAAAAAGGCAAATATCCTATGATCTCATTATATGTGAAGTCTTAAATAAACTAAGCTTATAAATACAGAGAACAGATTGGTGGTTGCCAGAGGCAGAAGGTGAAGGGTGGGTTAAATGGGTGAAGGGGGTCAAAAGTTACATACTTTCAGTTATAAAATAAGTAATTCTAGGGAATGTAACAACATGGTGACTATAGTTAATAATACTCTGTTGTTTATTTGAAAGTTGTTAAGAGAATAAATCTTAAAAGTTCTCATCATAAGAAAACAATTTTATATCTATGTATGGTGACAAATGTTAACTAGACTTACCTTAGTGATCATCTCATAATATATACAAATATCTAATTATTATATTACACACCTGAAACTATTATAATGATGTTATAGTGTCAATTATATCTCCAAAAAAAAAAAAAAAAAAAAGAATGGCCAAAATAGGAACAATGACAACACCAAATGTTAGAGAGGATGTGGAGTGATAGGAACTCAATTCATTGCCAGTGGGAATGCAAAATATTAAAGCTTTTTGGAGCACAGCTTCGTGGTTTCTTGCAAAACCAAAATACTCTAAATATGACCCAGCAATTGCACTCCTTGATATTTACCCAAACGAACTGAAAACTTATGTCCACACAAAAACCTGACTATGGATGTTGATAGCAGTTTTGTTCATAATTGCAAAAACATGAAAGCAACAAAGATGTCCTTCCGTAGATGAGTGGATAAATCAACGGTGGTACATCCAGAAAAGGGAACATTATTCAGTGCTAAAAAGGATCTCAAGTCATGAATAGACATGGAGGAAACTTAAATGCATATTACTAAGTGAAAGAAGCCAATCTGAAAAGGCTACCTCCTGTATAATTCCAACTATATGACATTTTAGAAAATGAAAAGCTACAGAGACTATTAAAAGATTAACAAGTACCAGGAGATACAGAGGAGAAAGGGATGAATAGAACACAGAAGATTTTTTAGGGCAGTGAAAGTATTCTGTACAATAATGAAATGGTGGACTGATGTTCATTATACATTTGTCAAATGCATAGAATGTACAACATCACAGATGAATCTTAATTTTTAACATTTACATTTTGAATGAATGGAGAATAAAAGCTAAAATCATGCTTTTGAAAAGAAAAAAAAGTTGTAGCCACAGAAAGCAAAATTAAAACCTAAATATGCTGCTCTTTCTTATTTTAGAAGGAACAGGAAAAAATGATAGCAAATTCTCAACCAAGTATTGTTCTGTGAAAAGTCCAAACACTGACCAGTTCTCTTGATTGCACGGAGCACAAAGACTCTTTCAATAGCCCCCTGCACAGCTTAAAGATGAACTTCATGTGCCTCTCTATCTTCTGTTCAAATTAGGCAACAATTAATGGTGTCAGAGGGAATTCAAATATGAACTAAACTGACAACTGATAACAGTATTTGTCTATAAGTTTTGGCCCTACTGTGAGCATGAAATGTGGGTTTTTAGCAATTTCTTGCAATTAAATGACAAGTAAAGTTTATCAACAATATAGTTCTGAAAATTAACCAGTTCTCAGCATTCTAGGATTATATACATCATTTGTTCTAAATGAAATTTACTAGTAGGTAAGTAAGTTCTTGAGATCTATTGTACAACATAGTGCTTATTGTAAACAAATACTGCATTATAAACTCCAAAGGAGCTAAGAGACTAGATTTTAATTGTTCTCACCACACACACAAAAAAGTGATCATTATGTGATGTTATAAAGGTATCACCTAATGTTATGGTGGTAAACATTTTGCAATTTATAAATGTATCAAATCAACACACTGTACACCTCAAGTTTACACAATGTTATATGTCAATTATATCCCAATTTTAAAAAGAAAAAGATATGAAAATATATACACATGGGCCAGATACTGAGTTGAATTGAGGGAGACAATTACCACTGAGATGGACAGATAATATTCTTAAAATGTCTGAAGCCTAAGCTGAAATGTGGCATGGCTAAACAAACAAAAATAATGAAGCCAGTCTAAAAGTGTACTCTTTGAAAGTAAAGAGACAATGTCTCAGAGTGCAAGTTCTGTAATCATTAGCTATAGCCACAAACAAAAGTGTAATGTTTAAAGAAGAGAGCTGAACACCGTATCAATAAACTGTCACAAGGATGACAGTATCTGAGCTGTACAATCCTTAGAGTAGTTTCATACCAGGCCACATAGTAATTTTTACACATGAAATTCTATTTTTATATACAGGTGCTTGAAATATATAGGTATTGTCTTTATTGAAATAAACTGCCCTCAGGACTCACCACAGAAAGAAAAACTGGTAACATCCTATGGTCAGATCAATGATGCATTAAGAGCAAAGTGCAGAGAAAAATTCTTAGCTCTTTCTTGAATTTGATATAAGAGTCTTGAATGGCAAAATAATTACTTTCTGAGAAAGAAGATTCCATGATATGGGTTGGCAGTTCCAAACCTAGAAAATCTACCACTCCAATCAGGTGCTAATTCTTTAACATCAACTATATTCTCAAAAGCCATACAAGTCTTGTCAAGCTATCCACCCACAGGTGATTTCCCTCCCTCACAGTCACCTTGGTCTTTGTAGGATATTCTCAAAGTACAAACCTCAAACATTTGCAAGAATACTAAGAATTTTTATGATTTTGGGTGGGTTGTTTCAAGTGGATTCCATAAAGAGTAACAACAGTAATAAGATAAAAACAATGATAGAGCTAACTCTAAATTTTAAAAGTCACCAACAAGAGTTGGATGACTAAGAACGGCCTTGATTTAATTCTAATTTGTAGTTTCCCAAAACCCACAGAATTATCTAAGATGTAACTTCTTCTGGATTACAGTATTAATTGAGCCCTAAAAATACTCCCATTGCCTTCCTGACCAAAACAAAATTTCCAAGAGTGATTACTTTCAGCTTACTTATGGTTTAAATTGTACTATAGAAAGGGAACATATTCTTTGCCTCCTGTTTTAAACTTTTGTGAGAAACTATTATGAGCTACCAAATAAGATCTTTGATATACCTTCAGGTAGGCTGCTCATTAAATATGGAAGAAGGGAAGATGCAGGAGCACCTGGGAGTTTGTACATTTGTCTGCTTGAAGTCTACCAGTAACAACTGCAGGGCATCTGATATTTCCAGTAATTGCAGAATAAGTGACAGAATTTTAGGCCTAAGTAACTTTAGTCTTCTTTAAACTGGAACTTCTCCTTAGTCTTTCCTTGTCTTTCACAACTTTGACCAGTTATTTTGTAGGATGCACTTCAGTTTGGGTTGTCTAATGATCTCAATATTACTTTTAGGTTATGCATTATTGGCAGGAATACCACAGAAATTATGTTGTTACTTCAGGATCAAAAGGTACATGATATTGACTTATCTTATTACTGGTTTAATTACTTGGTTAAGATGGTGTCTGCCATATTCTTCCACTGTAAAGTTACTATTTTACCTTTTATAAATGGTAAATATCTTGTGGGAATATACTTCAAGACCATATAAATATCCTATTTCCTGTATTTCCTATCAAAAATTTTGACCACAGGGTGCCTGGCTGGCTCAGTCAGTAGAGAGTACAACTCTTGATCTTGGGGTTGTGAGTTCAAACCCCACATTGGGTGTAGAGATTACTTAAAAATAAAATCTTAAAAAAAATTTTTTAGCCACTAAATTTAGCATCCATTGATGATTTTTGCTTTAAACAATTATTAGTGTGATAGTTTCCAAACGGTATTTTACTAATTCTGTCATTCCTTCTGCACTTACTAATTGAAATTATACCATAAGACAGAGTTTTCCCTAGCCCCAAGTAATTTGTTTATTCATTTATGTATGTCAAGATGAATTTTTAGATTCTTATTTTATTCTATGAATTAAGATTCACCATTTTGGGGGCGCCTGAATGGCTCAGTCAGTTAACCAACTGACTCTTGATTTGGGCTCAGGTCATGATCTTGTGGTTCATGGGTTCGAGCCCTGTGTCGGGCTCAGCGCTAACAGCGTGGAGCCTGCTTGGGATTCTCTCTTTCCCTCTCCCTCTGTCCCTCCCTGACTCTCTCTCCCCCTTTCAAAAATAAATAAATAAATAAATAAAAATTAAAATTCATCAGTTTTATTATTACATGTTATATAGTTATTTATCATTACATATATTTATCATATAATATATATTATTATATTATATACTTATCATCATTTATTTGTTATATTATCCCAGATTTGACCAATGGGAGCTTCTCTAAAATGCTCTGTGTCCTTTAGATATGTCCTATCATTTTTCTTTAACACTTTATTACTAGTATCACAAGATGGTTCCAGGTTCTGGTATGTTCCCTGCCCATCTCTGAAATCAGTAATTTTTCCAAGAAGCAATAGTTCCTTTTATAGGAAAATAGTATTTAAGAAGCAAGATTTGGTGCTATTTGTGCTTACTGGTAGAGGGTCCTCTGAATGTTTGGTATCCTCATTGACTCTCAGAAGACTGAGTTAGGCAATACATTTATTTATACATACACACATAAATTCTACAGAGTTAGAGATAGATATGGATATAGATGTGGTGTGTGTGTGTGTGTGTGTGTGTGTGTGTGTGTGTGTGTGTGTATCCTAAGGCTCATGAGCTCATAATTACCTCTAATTCCAATCTATCATTCTAACATTTCAGGAATTTTGCTAACCTTTGCCCTGACTTTATTTGTAACTTTCCTTTCCCTAAGCGAAAACCCCAACATTCATTACCCACATCCTATTTCTTTATTTGTTCACTCCTACAATGTACATAAACTTGTGTCAGAATTGCTAACTCATGCTACTTTGAAAAACCAGCATACTGAGTATAATACATTTATACTTAATTTTGTGTTCTTTTATTCTTTAGCCATAAAACATACAGTCAAAATAGTATGTTCCGAAGTTATTTTGGTTTGTTTTACTTGCCAACCACACCATACACTGTGAATGTGATTCCATTATTTATTTGAAATACAGTTAAATTCCTTTATTTTGTTTGTATCCATTTTGGTTCTCCTATTATTGTTTGTTTGTTTGTTTAGTATGAGAAAAAGTAATATGGTTCTAAAATTCACAACTACAAAAAAGTATAATCAGAGAAGTGTTATCCCCATCCCTATCCAACCTATCTTTTCTATTCCATTTGTACCATTCAGCTCTAGGTATCCAGTCTCAGTAGTTTCTGCTTTACCCTTCCTCTGTGTCTTTCTGCACAACTGAGCAGATAAGTGTACATTTTTTCATTTCACCTTTCTACATAAAAGGTGGCATCCAATAATGCACTGTTACATTTAGCAATATATTTTGGAAATCACTCCCATTTCAGATTATACATACCTTCCTCAGCTCTTCCCTTTACAGCTACATAGTACTCCATTGTTTGACTGTAGCATAGTTTATTCAAATAGTCTCCTATATATGTGTATTTAAGTTGCTTCTAATTACAAATAATGCAGGAGTAAATAACTTTGCACAGATATATTTTCATATTGTTGGAGGAGTATCTTCAGGGTAAATTCCTGGAAGAGATACTGCTGGGTCAAAAGAAAGTACGTGTGTATTTTTGCTAGATACTGTGAAATTCCCTTTCAAAAGAGTTGTACCAGTTTGCATTCCCCATAAAATGAACTTTCCTATTTCTTCACAGCCTTGCCAAAATAATGTATTTCATATTTTTAATTTGCAACAATCCAATATGTTACAATTGTTATCTCAATATAGCTTTTTCTGTTTCTACTTCTTAAAAAAATCTTTAAGGTAAAATTGATATACAAAAACTATATTTAATGCATGCAAATTTGATGAATTTGAACATATGCTTATATGTGTGAAACCATCACAACAATCAAGGTAACAGACATATCCATCACCTCTAAAAGTTTCTGTGTGTCCCTTGGTTGTTTGTTGTAGAAAGAACACTGAACATGAGGATTATCCTCTGAATTTTAAGTGCCCAGTACAGTATTGGTGACTATAAACACCACGCTCTACAGCAGATTTCTAGAACTAATTCATCTTGTATACCAGAAAGTTCACCAAACTCCACACCCGAAAAACAAATAATCCAGTGAACAAATCGGCAGAAAACATGAATAGACACTTCTCTAAAGAAGACATCCAGATGGCCAACAGGCACATGAAAAGATGCTCAATGTCACTCCTCATCAGGGAAATACAAATCAAAACCACACTCAGATACTACCTCATGCCAGTCAGAGTGGCTAAAATGAACAAATCAGGAGACTATAGATGCTGGTGAGGATGTGGAGAAACGGGAACCCTCTTGCACTGTTGGTGGGAATGCAAAATGGTGCAGCCGCTCTGGAAAACAGTGTGCAGGTTCCTCAAAAAGTTGAAAATAGACCTACCCTATGACCCAGCAATAGCACTGCTAGGAATTTACCCAAGGGATACAGGAGTGCTGATGCATAGGGCCACTTGTACCCCAATGTTTGCAGCAGCACTTTCAACAATAGCCAAATTATGGAAAGAGCCTAAGTGTCCATCAACTGATGAATGGATAAAGAAATTGTGGTTTATATACACAATGAAATACTACGTGGTAATGAGAAAGAATGAAATATGGCCTTTTGTAGCAATGTGGATGGAACTGGGGAGTGTTATGCTAAGCGAATTAAGTCATAGAGAGAAAGACAGATACCATATGTTTTCACTCTTATGTGAATCCTGAGAAACTTAACAGAAGACCATGGGGGAGGGGAAGGAAAAAAAAAGTTAGAGAGGGAGGGGGCCAAAACATAAGAGACTCTTAAAAACTGAGAACAAACTGAGTGTTGATGGGGGGTGGGAGGGAGGGGAGGATGGGTGACGGGTATTGAGGAGGGCACCTGTTGGAATGAGCACGGGGTGTTGTATGGAAACCAATTTGACAATAAATTTCATATTTAAAAAAAAATTTTTTAAAAAGAAAAAAAATTGTCTTTTATTTAAATAGTATTCACAGAAAATTTACTTCAAGAGACAAAACAGATGAACATAAGGGAAGGGAAACAAAAATAGTATAAAAACAGGGAGGGGGACAAAACAAGAAGAGATTTATTATTTAAAGCAGAAATAGGGGTATCTGGGTGGCTCATCTGTGCTGACATCTCAGAGCCTGGAGCCTTCTTCAGATTCTGTGTCTCCCTCTCTCTCTGCCCTTCCCCCTCTCACACTCTGTCTCTGTCTGTCTCTCTCAAAAATTAATAAACATTAAACAAATTAAAACAATAAATAGAGCAAAAATAATACCAATGTATTATAGGATTTATAAAACAAGTAGAAATATAATGCATAACAACAGGATAAAATCTAGAAGTCAATAAATGGAAATATATTATAACTTTCTTGTACTACAGTGTGAAGTAGTATGATACTTCTTGAAGGTAGACAGTAAGCTAGAAATATATACTATTAAACTTGAAATCATCACTAAAATATTGTAACAGGAGGTCATAACTAATAAGCCAAAAAAGAAGATAAACAGAATTATAAAAAATAATAAAAGAAGACAGTAAAAAGGAGACAGGTAACAAATAATAGATGGTACATACAGAAAACAAATAGCAATTGAAAAGTAAAGACCATCCAATTAGATAAAAAGCAAAATCCAACTATATTTTGCTGATGAGAAACCCACTTAAAATGTAGACATAGACAAAGACATAGACAGATTAAAAGAATAGAAAATATATACCATGATAATGCTGTATTAATAAAAACAAAAAGTTTGCAGCAAAGACCATTAGCAGGGAAAAGGAGGATGACTTAATTGTGAGTGACAAAGCTTATGGTATTATGATATGATATGATGTGACACATATTATACAATATGATATAGAAGATGAAAGTCATCAATGTTTTTACACCCAATAACACAGCTTCAAAAAAATGGAGCAAAAACTAACAAAACTTCAAGAAAAAATAGACAAATTCACAACTGTAGTCAGGGATTTCAATACCTGTTTCTCAATAACTGAGAGCTGTATCTCTTCAGAGATTAATTGTATCTATCCAAAAGTTTAAGAACCATCTTTATATTCAATTTTTTATTGTCTATCCATGTGTTTTGTTCCTTGTTATAGCATATTTTTGACCTGTTTTTCCTTCAATTTTCAAGAGTTGCTTATATATGAGGGATGTAAGCCCTTCATCTTTGCTATAAGTGCAAATATTTTCTCTCAGTTTGTCAGTTGTTTTTTGGCTTCATTTATGGTCTTTTCTGACATGTAAATATTGTTATGTATTCAGATCTTAAACTCTTTTCTTTTATGATCTCTATTTTGAATCATAGTTATAAAGCCTTTCCTAAGTGGATGATGGGTATTGAGGAGGGCACCTGTTGGGGTGAGCACTGGGTGTTGTATGGAAACCAATTTGACAACAAATTATAGTTAATATAAAAAAAAGCCTTTCCTTATACCAACGTTCAGGAGGAATTCATCTGTTTTCTTATAGTATATATTTTTCATGTTTTTAATTGTTAGATCCCTGATCCATTTGTAATTTACCCTTTTGTATGGTATTAAGTAGAGATCTGTTAACTTTTTTCTTTTTCCCTTTTTTTAAGTTTATTGATTTATTTTGAGAGAGAGAGAGAGTGAGCATGCGTACATATGCACACAAGTAGGGAAGGGGTAGGGAGAGAGAGGAAGAGAGAGAATTCCAAGCAGGCTCTGAGCTCAGCACAGAGGCCGATGTGCGGCTTAATCCCAGGAACCATGAGGTCATGACCTGATCCGAAATCAAGAGTCAGACTGCTTAACATACTGAGCCACCCAGGTGCCCCATGTTAACTTTTTTCAAATGGCTAGCCAGTTGTCCTAGCATCATATATTAAAAAGTTTAGTGATTTGAAACGCTAACTTCATCATGTACTAAATTTCTAGATATTTAGTGTATTTATGGACTTGGGTTTATTTACGGACTTTAAATTCTATTTCTCTGGTTTATTCATTTGCCAATACTATGTTGTTTTGATGTAGAATAAGACTACTCCACATACACACACTGTGGTTTTAAAGTATATTCCTGGAAATTCTTGCATATTTGTTTATCTATGTGAATTTTAGTATCAACTTGCCCAGCCCCATTATAAAAGCTTGATAGTTTGGGGAATGTGTTAAATTTATAAATGAACTTATGAAAAATTGACCTCTTCATGATGTTTAGTTACCTTATACATCAACAGAGGGTATCTCTGCATTTGTTCAGGTGTACTTTTGTATCTTTAAGGAACAGTTTAAGGCTTTTTCATGTAAAATTTGCAGTGGAAATGCCTCTAGTCTATAAGTAGACTGCACACTTTAGGACTAGAGTATATATAGAGAGAGTATATAGTATATAGTATATAGTATATAGTATATATACTATATCATGTTGAGAGAAAAATCCATAATTTCTGACAATGGTTTAATATTAAGGATATATAAAGGACTCCTACAACTCAACAACAAAAGGCAAGCCAATTTAAAAAGGGGGAAGGATGTGAATAGACATTTCTCCAAAGAAGACCCACAAATGGCCAATAATCATGTGAAAAGATGCTCAAGATATTAGTCATTAGGGGAATGCAAATCAAAACCACAGTGAGATATCACTTCACACTACAATGGCTATAATTTAAAAAAAACAAGTATTTGAAAGGATGTGGAGAAATTGAAACTCTCATTAACTGCTGGTGGAAAGGAAAATTGGCGTAGCCACTGTAGAAACACTTTGGAAGATCATCAAAAAGCTACACATGGAATTACCAATGACCCAACAATTGCATTATTAGGTATGTACCCAAAACAATGAAAAACAAGGACTCAAATAGATATTTATATGCCAGTGTCATTGCAGCTTTATTCATAGTAGCCACAAGGTAGAAATAACAAGTGTTCATTAACAGATGAATGTAAATGGATAAACAAAATGTGATACACACACACACATACACACACACACACACACATTGGAATATACACAAAGAAATATTATTCAGTCATAAAATAAATAAAGTTCTGATACATTCTACACATGGATGAACCTCAAAAACATTATGCTAGGTAAAATAAGTCCTACACAAAAGTACAAAAATTGTACGATTCTATTTATATAAAATATATAGAATAGGTAATTTCACGGAGATAAAAAGTAGACTAGAAGTCACCAAGGGTTAGGAGGAGGGGAAAATGGTAAGTTACTGTTTAACGATTATAGGGTTTCGGTTTGGAGTGATGAAAAAGTTTTGGAAATAGATAGTGGTGATGGTTGTATAAAACTGAATGTAATTAATGTCACTGAGCTGTACATTTAAAAATCATTAAAATTACATATGTTATGTTACATATATTCTACCACAATAAAAGTAAAAAACCTGTCAATTTCTACTGGGTATGTTTATCAAAAATGGGTATTAGCTTGTTGAAGGTGTTTTCATCATCTATGGAGATAATTCCACTACTTTTTTTCTTATATCCATTAATATATTTGATTTTATTGATGGATTTCTAATATAAAACCAAGCTTGCATTCCTAGCATTATTCCCACTTGGTCATGATGTAATCTGTTTTTAATGTTGTGTTTGATTATATTTGTTGATATTATATTTTGTGGTTTTCTATCAGTATAATAAAATTGGTTTGCAATTTACTTTATGGTACTATTTTTATTAGTCTAGGTATAATATTGTATTTACTTCATAAAAGCAATCAGGAAGATTTTCTCCATTTTCAATATTCTGAAATGATTTATGGAGCATTGGGACTATCTGGTGTTTGAAGATTTGGTAGAATTCCCCTGTGAAACCTTCTAAGTCTAGTGCATTTTGTAAGGTATTTCCTTGCTAACTTTATTTCTTCTATGGAAATCAATATCTTTAAGTTTTCTGTCTTCAAGGGGTCAGTTTGGTAATCTGTATTTTCCTAGAAAATTATCTATATTATCTAAGTTTTAAAATTTATTTGCATACAAGTCGGAAAAGGTTGCAAATTTTTATAATTTCCTCCATTTTAATTGTCATTTGCCCTTGTTACTTGATATTTTGTTGTTTATGCTTTTACTTCTTTTCTTGATTAATTTAGCTGGTAGTTTGTATTTTTTAGTTTTTTAAAAGATATTTTGAATTATTAATTAGATCAACTCTTTTTAAATTCTCTACCACATTAATTTCTGCTTTTATCTTTATTACATCTTTCCTTGTGCTTTCCTTTTGTTTGTTGGTTGGTGTTTTTTCTAGTTTTTTTAAGGCTTAGAATTTAATTCATTTATTTTCATTCTTTAATTTTTATTGATAAAATGAATTACATTAATAAAATTGAATTTTCCTCTGATCACCATGTTACTTGCGTTCCATAGATTCCAAAATGCAGTGTTTGGTTATAATTATTTTGTAAAATTCTGTAACATTCAAGGGAGCCTGGGTGGCTCAGGTCATGATCTCATTGCTTGTGAGTTTGAGCCCTGCGTCAGGCTCTGTGCTGACAGCTTGGAGCCCGGAGCCTGCTTCAGATTCTATCTCCATCTCTCTGCCCCTCCCCTGCTGGCGCTCTGTCTCTCTCTGTCTCTGTCTGTCTCTCTCTCTCAAATATAAAATAAAACATTTCAAAATTTAAAAAAAATTCTGTAACATTCAGAGTGTATCTCCCCTTTTGACCAAGTGCTGTTTAATAGAAGTTTTTTCAGTTTCTAAGTGTAAGGGCCACTAACTTAAAATTTTGCTTATGATCTAAGTTTCTGTATTTCACTCACGATCGCAAATCTCTCCCATTACAAAAACTGCATAAGTTATAAAGACCTTTCTAAGCTTATGCAGGTAATTGAAGAAGATATAAAGAAATGGAAAGACATTCCCTGCTCATGGATTGGAAGAATAAATATTGTCAAAATGTCAATACTACCCAAAGCTATCTACACATTCAATGCAATCCCAATCAAAATTGCACCAGCATTCTTCTCGAAACTAGAACAAGCAATCCTAAAATTCATATGGAACCACAAAAGGCCCCGAATAGCCAAAGTAATTTTGAAGAAGAAGACCAAAGCAGGAGGCATCACAATCCCAGACTTTAGCCTCTACTACAAAGCTGTCATCATCAAGACAGCATGGTATTGGCATAAAAACAGACACATAGACCAATGGAATAGAATAGAAACCCCAGAACTAGACCCACAAACGTGTGGCCAACTCATCTTTGACAAAGCAGGAAAGAACATCCAATGGAAAAAAGACAGTCTCTTTAACAAATGGTGCTGGGAGAACTGGACAGCAACATGCAGAAGGTTGAAACTAGACCACTTTCTCACACCATTCACAAAAATAAACTCAAAATGGATAAAGGACCTGAACGTGAGACAGGAAACCATCAAAACCTTAGAGGAGAAAGCAGGAAAAGACCTCTCTGACCTCAGCCGTAGCAATCTCTTACTCGGCACATCCCCAAAGGCAAGGGAATTAAAAGCAAAAGTGAATTACTGGGACCTTATGAAGATAAAAAGCTTCTGCACAGCAAAGGAAACAACCAACAAAACTAAAAGGCAACCAACGGAATGGGAAAAGATATTTGCAAATGACACATCGGACAAAGGGTTAGTATCCAAAATCTATAAAGAGCTCATCAAACTCCACACCCGAAAAACAAATAACCCAGTGAAGAAATGGGCAGAAAACATGAATAGACACTTCTCTAAAGAAGACATCCGGATGGCCAACAGGCACATGAAAAGATGTTCAACGTCGCTCCTTATCAGGGAAATACAAATCAAAACCACACTCAGATACCACCTCACGCCAGTCAGAGTGGCCAAAATGAAGAAATCAGGAGACTATAGATGCTGGAGAGGATGTGGAGAAACAGGAACCCTCTTGCACTGTTGGTGGGAATGCAAATTGGTGCAGCCGCTCTGGAAAACAGTGTGCAGGTTCCTCAGAAAATTAAAAATAGACCTACCCTATGACCCAGCAATAGCACTGCTAGGAATTTATCCAAGGGATACAGGAGTACTGATGCATAGGGGCACCTGTACCCCAATGTTTATAGCGGCACTCTCAACAATAGCCAAATTATGGAAAGAGCCTAAATGTCCATCAACTGATGAATGGATAAAGAAATTGTGGTTTATATACACAATGGAATACTACGTGGCAATGAGAAAAAATGAAATATGGCCTTTTGTAGCAACATGGATGGAACTGGAGAGTGTGATGCTAAGTGAAATAAGCCATACAGAGAAAGACAGATACCATATGGTTTCACTCTTATGTGGATCCTGAGAAACATAACAGAAACCCATGGGGGAGGGGAAGGAAAAAAAAAAAAAAAAAAAGAGGTTAGAGTGGGAGAGAGCCAAAGCATAAGAGACTGTTAAAAACTGAGAACAAACTGAGGGTTGATGGGGGGTGGGAGGGAGGGCAGGGTGGGTGATGGGTATTGAGGAGGGCACCTTTTGGGATGAGCACTGGGTGTTGTATGGAAACCAATTTGGCAGTAAATTTCATATATTAAAAAATAAAAAAAAAAAATAAAAAAAATTAAAAAAAAAAATAAAGACCTTTCTAGAACAATATAAGCTGATTTTTAAAACATAGAGATCAAAGAAAGGGGGAGGGGAATTGGTCAACTATACACTTCACAAATAATAAACCCATCAACAGTTACTATTTTTGAACACCACCAGCTTCTCTACTACAACATCCCTTTACTACACTGAATGTGACCGCCGAACTGAAATATAAACTGCACAAATAAACTGGCTCAAAACAATATAAAGTGTATATAAGTACTACTGTATCACTGGAATTTAAAAGTTTATTCTTTCTTTACGGACTAATGCATTTTTACAGTCTTTAATAAAACGTGTAATTTAGTCATTATTTTAAACCAATCAATATTTTATATAATGATTGTTTAGATGTAAATAGGTAATCTGATTTTAAACCTTGATGGTAAACATTTCTAGAGAATACTGCCATAAGATATAATTCAAAAATGCCATTTAATAAGTGAAATACATTGGACCAAACTAAGTTCCCACACACATTCAGAAGAATTTCTAGGAACTTTGTTTTATCTCCTGTCCTCTAAAGACATTTTCAGACTCTCCACTATGTAACTCCATCCAGCACAGTGTTATTTTGAGAAGCAAAGTCCCTGAAGAAGATGCTGCCCTTGAGATTTTTTTGTATAAAAATGGCACTCATATCTTAGTGATCAAATGCCTTTTTATGGCTTACGTCAAAATGTTACTTGTAAATGTTAGACAGAGGTACTGGATGATACTTTCCCATCAAGAATCAAAGGAGTAAAATTCCTGATTATGAAGGCATATCAAAACTAATTCACAAATTTCCCTCCACCAATTTCTAATTAAATGAGCAAAGTTAACTAAAATTCAGCAAAAAAGAAAAAAGAAAAAAAAATTTCACTAATAGCACCAAACAAGAAAAGCAAAATAACTAAATGTAATAAACCTTAAAGCCTGGCAATCAAGGAAAGAAACAAAAATGCTAAGAATTGTCAACAATATTCCCAAATCTGGAGGGAAACAAAATGAATGAGTTTTGTTACTTTTTTCATCTTCAGCCTGAAATGTAGTAGAAAAGAACACTGGGAAGAAATAGTTTATAGATAAGTAAACAAGAAGGCTATTTTTTATCTGACAGATACTAAGATTCTCGGTTGACACACAAATTTTGCGAATGGCTCAAAAAGTATCCTCCTGAATGAATGATAAACCTTGACCCCATTCCCAATTAGGTGGATTGAACTATGATATAGGGCAAGTCATGAAATCTCAGAAAAGATAGCTCAACCCAAAAAATCGCTACAAATTGCCTCAGCTGAGTTCTCCCCACTTCTATCTCACTATCTCTCACCCCTGAGAAATAATTTTCCCAGACTTCCAAACAGAATAAGCAAAGGACCAACAAAGGGGAAATATATACAAAATCTTGAAAGAGAAGAAAGCATGACCAAGAATATTATGCTGATAAAAGATGTCATTGACAAATGAAGATGAAAGGCAGGTGGACTAAACTGTGATAGAACATTGGAAATATACTACAGCTCTAAACCCTTCTTGGGGTTGGGAAAAAAGCTTCTCAAAAAATGAAATTCCACCAATTAAGAGGGAAAGTGAAAATGAAGTAAGAAAAACAAAAGTTGTGGTAAAAGACACACTAAACAACTAAAGGAATGATGGTTACAAAACAAATGTAAATGTTAAATACCTAGACAATGCAAAAGCAGTAAAATACCAAACAAACAAAATCAGAAGTGGGTGGTAGATATTTGGTAGAAAACGTAAAAAGTATATAATGTCCTTGTCTTTCTAAACAGGAAGCCAACTGTTTCTTTTAAAAATAAATATGTAGCTTTAAGAAAACATAATGAGAAAACCTCTTAATTTTTTATAATGCCTCCTCCCTCCACCCCCTTTTTAAACCTTAAGGGGAATCTTTTAGCAAATATTATGTCTAATGCTAAAAATAAACATTTATTTGGGATTTAGCAACTCCTTTAGCTCCACTTCAGTTTCTTTTCTATTAGAATCAAGTAAAATACAATGTACCCATTTCTATTTACAATGGAATCTACAGTATAACCCCATTTTTACAAAAGTTTTTCCATCTAACAATTCAGGCTGCTACCCACCCACTCATCTATTAAGAAAGATACCTATCTAGGGGTGCCTGGTGGTGACTCAGTCGGTTAAGCTTCTGACTTCAGCTCAGGTCATGATCTTGCAGTTTGGGAGTTCAAGCCCTGCGTTGGGCTCTGTGCTGACAGCTCAGAGCCTGGAGCCTGCTTCACATTCTGTGTCTCCCTCTCTCTCTCTCTATACCTCCCCCCGCTCATGCTCTGTATCTCTCTCTCTCTCTCAAAAATAAGTAAAGATTTGGGGCGCCTGGGTGGCTCAGTCGGTTAAGCGGTCGACTTTGGCTCAGGTCACGATCTCGCGGTCCGTGAGTTCGAGCCCCGCGTCGGGCTCTGTGCTGACAGTTCAGAGCCTGGAGCCTGTTTCAGATTCTGTGTCTCCCTCTCTCTCTGCCCCTCCCCTGTTCATGCTCTGTCTCTCTCTGTCTCAAAAATAAATAAACGTTAAAAAAAAAATTAAAAAAAAAATAAGTAAACATTAAAAAAAAATTAAAAAAAGAATGATAGTTATCTAATATTAACTATGGTATTTTCTGTGGTATTAATTTTTCTGCTTTTTATTTTCATGTTTTTCTACTTTGATTTCTTCCTCAAAAGGATAAATCTTTAATAAAAACAATAGAATTATTTTTCTTAAAAAACAAACTGAAGCAAATATGCAAGAGACTAACTTTGTTTAATCCTGGGTGATAAGACTAGATGATTATTCCCTTTTTTGCATTTTTATGAATTTATTTAATTTTTAAAAACAACAACAAGATTAAAGGTGCTATATTCATCATGTTGCCTGAAACTGAGGTTAGTCCTTAGCACATAAAGTGATACCACAAAGGTCACAATTAGACTTCTTCATTCTTAAGTATTTTTAGAGAGCTAACTTATAGACAACAGGCAAAATCTCAACTCAGCCATTGCCCCTAGGTCAATTATTAGACCTTTCAGTTCTAAGTGACAAATGACCAGCCCCTATTCTTCTGGCACAGAAATGCAATGCAAAGAGGCATTAAAAAGCTGTAACTCTTACTTTTAAAATCTTATTACTTCAAAAAGAAAAAAAGGAAAAGAAAGAAAAAATTAACACAGAGTGGCAAAATCTTAAAAATCGTATGATCTAAGTAATGGGTACATGAAGGTTCATAATGCCATTCTCTCCATCTTTTTGTATGCTTTAGTTTTTTTATAGTACATGTTCTCAACTCTCCCTTATATATTTCATAAAGTAAGGATTCCCTGCAATTCATAAGTTCAACTTGAGAACAAAACACCTTCTCCTTTGGGGATTTAAGCCAGTTGGTCATTAACATCTTATTGTGAATTATTTTGATTAAATAATTAGATATTTTCCCTCCTATCACCTAAGATCACTTGCACAAAGGGCCTTTTAAATTTTACTGAATGGGACATTTCAAGAAAGGGGCAGTCAGGGACAGGAATAGGGTTGAAGGAGGGGCAGCAACCTACACAAGGACAGCAAGTATGTATTTCACTTTCTTTGAAAATTTGTCTAGTTTTTTGATATCCTTTGAAATAATTTCATGCACTTAGTTTTCTTCACAGCAGAAAGTAAATACCCTCTTAGACACTGTCTTACAAATGGTAAAAAATATAAATGAATATTATACTTCATACCTGCTTGTTGCCTTCTGGTAGTCTTTTGTTCTATTTGAACTCACAGTGTTAATAATAACTAATAGTTACTCAGTATTTGATATCATAACACTCAATATAATATGCTATATCTTGATATGATATTGCATATGATATCAAGCACTTGATATGTAAGAACTCCATTAATATTTACAAATCTCTGAGACAAGATCAGAGAAATTAAGAAAGTTCCTCAAGAGTCAGATAGCTAACATGTAGTAGAAATGGAATTCTAACCCAAGCAATCTAAGTCTAGAACCTAGCCTTTTAACTACTAAATTCATGTTTATCAAACCTATTTCTACTATTTTCTGTAAACCTCACTCAAATTTCTGTATGAGAGGACACAAAAATATAACTCTCCAGATTTACAAAAAATATGTGTAAGTCCTCCCTCAGAAAAGTTAAAGATTCTGCCAGAGAAAAGGAGCAAGATTAGTTCAAAACAACTAAGCTAGAATTATAGCCATGTAACAGATTCTGTTTTCTGGCAATCCAAAGCCACACATTTGCTTTACTAGTCTCCTTTACTAGGGTCATTGGCCATATGACCTAGATCTAGACAATGAGACAAAGGAAGAAGAATGCTTTGAGGCTTCTGGGGAAGATTTTCTTACCTCGATTTTTTTTTTTTTTTAAAGCACATGGAAGAGTGCCCTGCCATGTATCATCCTCTGCTCCCTCTCTTAGCATGTGGGCTTCCACAGCCACGTTATAATGATGAAGGGAAGGCCAGAAGAATTGTAGGGATGCAGATCAAGTCCTAACATTGCTAACCTTCTATACCCAAACAGAAACTACTTATATATGGACTTCTGGTTACGTATGAAAATTAAACATCTATTTCTTTAAGCTAAGGAAGGTTGGATATTTTGTGAGGTTTTGTTTTATTTTATTATTGACACTTGCAGCCTAAAGCATCCCTGATGTAAGTTTTACCACTTAATAGTTATGCCACCTGAAATATATACATAACTGAGCCTCAATTTTCTCATCTACTGCAAAGACTGAATGAGATAACATTTGAGAAACACTTTAGTTTTTACACAGAGTGCGTTACCTGGTAAAAGTTTAATCTAAGCCCTAAATGTTCATCATGTCTAGAATTAAAGAACACTTTAGTGGGAGACACTAAATGTTAATCACTTTCACCGCAGAATCTTAACTCTACATCAAAGCCTACAAGGGGTATTGAAAGACTATGCCCCAGAAACTGAACTGGGTACCCCCAAAATTCATACGTTCAAGCACTAGTCCTCAATGTTATGCTATTTGACAATGGGGCCTGTAATTTAATTAGGTTGAGATGAGGTCATGAGTGTGGGGCTAGTGTCTTTATAAGAACACGAGACAGCATCCTCTCTCCCACTCCGCCCCTACTCCCACCATGTAAGGGCACAATGAGAAGGCAGATATCTGAAGCCAAGAAGATTGCTCTCATCAGGAAATGAATCAGCTGCCGTCTCAGTTTTGGACTTCTCAACCTCCAGAATTATGAGAAATAAATTTCTGTTAAGCCACCCAGTCTATGGTTTTCTGTCACTGCAGCCTACACTGACTAACATACTGTGTAAACAGCATCTCCCACAAAGAGGCCAATAAGCAGAAAGAAGAAACTGCACTGCTTAAGAAAGTCTAGCATCTTCTTGAGAATCTTAACAAAAGGTGATCCTCTTCATAGGCTACCTACTTTCCATTCATCTCTTGGCCTAGAGCAGTAACTAGCTCAAAGGCTCCCAACCTTCTTTGGATCAGGGGTGGAGAAAGCAAATCCCATATTCATTTAACTTCCTTTCCCCCTCTGCTGAAGGAAAGGGGATGTGGAACCCCACTTTACATCCAATTTACTTATACCCCCTGATAGTTAATCACACTGGATTTTGAGCTATTCAACACTGTTTCAAATCTAGGTTCTGTCAATTATTAACTTTGTGGCCTTGTTTAAGTCAATGTTATCATTTGCAAAGTAGGATAATAATAGTATCTATATCTACTAAATGAGATCATGTATAAAAAGTACTTAGCTAGTGCCTGGTGTAACAGAAAGTACTTGATTAATACCATAGCTGAAAAAACATCATTGATAGGATCAATAATGAGCAAATTTTACCCAAATCTTATGAAATTTGGGGTCACCTCACCTCAACCATTTAAGAGGAAAGATAGGCATAGGATGGACTGACCTCAACATCTACTACTGTTAGCCTAGCTTATTTTCAAAATGGCAAAGAATAAAAAAAATTAAAACAGAAAATGTGCAGTTCATTACAGATACCTTCCATTTAAATTAAGTGTCCCAAGTGAAACCTAATTATTATCTACCTGAGAGTTTTCAAGTTAAATAATGTTTCAAATACCTCAATGAGACATAATTACCTAATGAGTTTATTATCCTATAAACACTATGATAATTATGACCTATGGTACAAACATAAAAAAATACAATTGACTTTCTTCCTACAAATACAACACACTCCATGTGATCAAAACTGTACACTAGATGATATTACTCAGATCTCACAGTTTAGAAGCCAAACATTCTAACAAGCCTTAACTTGCACCTACAAATGGTTGGTGACTGCCCCTGTTCTTGGTAAAAACTAAATCAAGCACAGAGGTTGGGGGCCCTCAACACCAAGTTTAGAGTTTGGGGGGAAAACAAAGAAGAGGGGATAGATAGCCTAGACAGTGAAAGAAAACCTGAGGCTGTAAACAGCATTTTTTAACCAAACTCGGGCATGGATGAAGATAAAAATGACAAACTATTTGAATAGAGGCTCAGGTCCTGAATGACAGCAAATCCTTCTCTATTCTCAAGTGAGGCTAGAATACAGTCCTAAATCTGATAAGGTAAAGAAAACTCAGAAGACTCCAAAAGTGGAAACTCAAACGGAAAATACCAGTTGACAGAGACTTCATGTTCTTGTTCTCCTATGTACAGGTTTAATGGGTAAATGATGAGTCAATTCCATATAGGGGAAAGAAAGCACAGGAAAACTCATGTGAGCTGAACCCACAAACACTCAAAAGCCTATGTGAATGTCTTTTTTCTTCTCTTTATAACTTTTGTCTACAATGAGACTTCGGGATTCCTGACTCTTGCGCTAGAACGCTGTAGTTCTACTTTACCATTCTTTCACTATGAAAGATTTAATTTATTTCAGTAACAATGAAAATGTCCCACCATTAAAATACCACAGTCGACACACCCTAAATGTCACAAAGGGAATTAGAGAAAAACAAGTCCAAAGGACAAACACTGGATACTATAAACTGAGACATAAAGTCATTTAAAACTTATTTTTAAATTTTTTAAACCTTTATATGACCTTATTTTAACTTATACAAAACAAAATAATCTAATAAATTCTGAGAAATTTAGGGTAAAGCACAGGTTTTATGTTATCTTCTGAAAATGATATTATTTAATGCCTTACTTTCATATGATTACTTCTGAAGAGTTTGGCTATCATGGCTATATTCCTTTATATGCCAAATATGATAGCATGTATTTGAATTTCATCTTCACAATTACACTGCTGCTTACTGCATATCTTTAAGAGGTGTTTCTTGCCTACCTACAAAAATATCATGCACTGGGCTTCTCAAAACCAATTAAAAACTTACATTTTTAAATAACAGCATTTTAAATAAGATATAGAGTGTCTATCTCCTGAAAGTAGCTTACAAATTGCACAGTTTAAGTATTGTAGGATAAAACACTTTCTGACCTAATTTCAAATTTTTATTTGATTTAGTTTTTGAAAACCAGTCAATTTTTCTTAAATTTATGAAGATAAAAATGCCAGTTTTGTTAAAACATATTTTATGCATTATAGCTTCATTACAGAATAATGAAATTCTATACTGATGAGACATAGTAACTGTTGGAAAATCTACATTCTGATGCCATTTTCAGATTTTCCTTAACATAAATTAAATCAGAACAGGGTAAAGACAATTTCAAAGGACCCAAAACTTTAGTCCACCCATGTTGTTTGGATACATTATTTTCCAATGTGAAAGCAACAACAAAACCTATTCGAGAAGGAAAAGTGACTTGATTTAAAAAAAAAAAAAAAAAAAAGAGCAGTTTCTTTCTGAAAGCGTGACTCCAGTAATCTTATTGGCCACACTATGGACATGTGTCTACGCTTTACGTGTTTATGTAAGTATTAGAGAGTTCTCTGAGATGTCAGTTTTGTCAAAAATGCAGATAAAGTAACTTTGATGCCAAAAATGGTATCAAATTAGTTTTCCCCACAAAAATTTTGGATTTGGCCCTTGATTTATCAAAAACAGAGACCTATGTGAAAGGAGAAGCACTCAAATTGGTTAGCCCACCAAAATGCTAAAATAAAATAGAAAGTTATGATACTTTATTTGAGCTGATTTTTTTTATAAGAACCGTATGTATGACTTTCACTTTCTAGAAAGTGGTTTTCTCTTGAACACACATCAGAACCATTCATCATAATATAATTGCAAGTTGTCAGTCAGGGCCGCACCCTTCGCTTTGTGGCAAACCGCCAACACATCTGTCAGAAGCACTCATAAGCTTCCGTGTGTTATTGTAATCCTCTACAAAGAGAACAAGCCCATTCACCGATTTCACATTTTCCAAACGAAACAATGACTTGCTTAAAACCCAATCCAAATGAAATTGTTGTGTTTCCCTACAGACCATGAGCTACTTTCTCACCAAGTGACTAATCGCACCAGTAGTTAAAAGGAATCATTTATGTTATATGCAACTGATCTCTTTATGTACTGATTCGCATTTTTAAAAACAAGGAGGGGTGTCTACATTGTATGATTATGTGTATAAATATATTACATGCATATGTTTATAATTGCTTATATGAAAGATGGCAATAACATACTATTTCAATAAATTCCTTTTCCTTAACTGTTCCCCTTCAGTCATGCAAACACTACATAGCGACAGAAATCAAACCCATTTCTAGTGAGAACAAAATGGGCTCTGGTATTATAGCAGGTCAGTTCAATTGCCATTGATTTAAATCATCCCTACAATCTGAAAGAATCAACTCTCAACAGAGTGGCATAGTGAAAAGAGGATGGAATTTCTTGTAGCTACCATCAAGCAAGACTTCAATAAAGACAGCTTTTTATTTTTTCACTCTGTATCTGATCTGCCAAAGAAGTTTCCAAGTATCAGGAGAAGTAAACTCTAAAAACTTGAACACCAACAGAATAAACCTCTTGTAAAAACAAACAAACAAACAAACAAAAAACTTAGATCCAAGGTGCCAAATGTTCACAAGTCATAACTTTTCAAATTGCTTTCAGTTGTATATATGTGTTCCATTGCTAACTTGCCTGCCTGCTTTCTCTCTCCATGTAACAGAGACCAGAATTACTATGTCAACGAAGCTTTTTTATGTTTATTTATCTGCAGATCTGAATGAAAAACACATGACTTACTGGTATCAGAGTTATGAGTATTATTTTCCTATAAGATGGAGCACCGTTTTCTCACACGTATTTATATACATATGTATTAAATATATTGATATATGATTTTTTCCTACTGTGTTTCTCAGAAATAAAATAAAGCTTTTCTAAATGATGGAAGTGATGGAAACAAAAACTCCAAACCTAGCAAAACTTTATCAGCTCTCAGTCAGCAGTAAAATATATATTTAATAGGTAAAACACATATTTTATAGTTACCTTAGAGTAACTATACCAAACACATAGATTCCATATTAAATCTGTTAATATCATACTTCAGTCAGACAAGTGAATTGTATCTATTTTTTTTTAATTTAAGGTTTATTTATTTTTGAGAGGCAGAGAGAGAGAGAGAGAAAGAGAGAGAGAGAGAGAGAGAGAGAGAGAGAGAGAGAGCATGAGTGGGGGAGGGGTAGAGAGAGGGAGACAGAATCCAAAGGAGGGTCTAGGCTCTGAGCCGTCAGCACAGAGCCTGAGGCGGGGCTCGAATTCACGAGCCACGAGATCATGACATGAGCCAAAGTTGGACACTTAACCAACCAAGATGCCCAGGTACCCTGACAAGTGAATTTTAATATTTTATCTTATTTAACCTCCATCTACTATGTTATTTAATGGTGTCAAGTAGGTGATAATAATAACATCCCAACATTACAGAAGATTCAAAGGATAACTGTCCTAAGGTAATACAACAACAAAAATTCCTATCTCTAGGTTCAAAAACATTCATGATATTATCATGTATATTTTCACTTAATTATATGTACATGCAAATGTAAACACTAACATACATTATGTTATATTATAAATATACATACACGCACACACACATACACACACACCCTTATTACCACCAATATGCTCATTTGCTTAGAAACTGTTTCCAGTTAATTACTTCAGTGTAGTAATGTATCATAGAAGGAGAAACTCTGTGGGAAGCCAAAGCAACAAATGCAACTCACCAAAACTATCACTCCTAGGCACAATAAAACTTATCCAATGCTAGAAAAAAAGCTTGAATCTGTAATATTATTTTGTAATTAAGTGACAGAAATTGTTTTAAGATCATTGTAATTTGCTTAATGAAAAAAACCCAATTCTTAAAATAATGTATATAATTAATCTCTGAATTCTTCGCATATTTATAAGATCTGGAAACTATTCCAGCTAAAGACCACAAGGTTAGGGTATCAGTAATGTAAGAAGAAATTAGCAGTTAAAAGAACACATTTCTATAATAACTTTTGATCCTAAGCAGTTTTTCAAGTCTTTTTGTAATTTTTAAAAATATATAAATAATTCATTATTGTTGAATCTTTTTTGTTATTACTTAGACAAAGCAAAAAAATGAAGTATGAATTTGGGAGTTATTTAAAGAAAAATCCGACTAACTAAAGACTGTCAAAACACATGTACATCAAAAAGCTATACATTTTAATAATTCATTACTACTTATCTGCTATGAAAATTAAGAGTATTTTTAAGCCACCTTCCTAAAATTAATGCTTTCACTACTTGAAGTCTGATTATACACAAACACATGGATTTGCTTAATGTTTTGGCAAGATAACAATACAACTCTTTAAACTGCCCATATTAAATATGGTAGAATCAAAATTTATTTGCCGTTTTTATTACACGTATATACACACACATGTATATATGTATACACACACAGAGTCCTAGATATATATGTGTATCTTTATATAGACCTTGTTGAAGGTCAACACCAGATATAAAAATAAAAATTTCTACTTCAATACCACTCAGTTCACATTAATTGAATGGCAATATCCAGACCGCATTTCATGTAACAAATGACTGAAATGGTATTCATGTATGAAACAGGCAATTTTTATTACCTATAAATAATTTATAAACAAGAAAATGTGGCAACTTAATTTTTAAAGATAGACTTGATTAAAAATGTTATAACAGAAATATAATATTAAAAACATTGTATGGAATTCTTGAATGATTTTAAAACAAAAAGTAGATGATTTCAGATATCTTGCAGAGTAAAGGTGCCCAAAATAATTGTGCTTAAAAGGTGAAACAATTACTTATTCCAAATAGGATATCTCTAGATAGTTTACCAGGAGATGATTTTCTTTAAACCACAATTTACAAAAGGGATCATAAACACATACATACATAGACATGCAATACTAACATAAAAAGACCTTCTCTAAAAATACTAAGAAATAATTTCTGTAGCTTTAATTTAATTTAAATTAAAGCTGCTAAAACTTATTTTAAGTCTTCTTTTTTAATTTTTTAATGCTGTTAAGCACTACATAGTACAAGAAATCCATCAAGTAAGTGAAAGAATTAAACCTGTATCTATAACAAGAATGCTATATTTGCCATATTTGCTAGTATTATTTTGTTATGCTAAAAAATAAACTTCATTTCACAGTAATAATGTTCTATAATTTCGTTCACTAAAAAAAAGGTTCCCTAGATCTACGTAATTGTCCTTTAAACAGCTATGGTTCAAAATAACTAAAATATCTGTAACATCTTGAAAGAACAGATAAAGTTTGCTGAAAAATATAAAAGATGACGAAGTTCAGAATGTAATTATACAATTTCTAATGCCGATATTTAAATAATGTGCTTACATTTAGTAATGACATGGAAAGCTTGTTTCTTCTTAGGCTAATATTTACCAAAAAAGAAGTGTTATTTTCAACCCTAAAATGTTAACTCCAATTACCTAAGACTACAAATACTCTCCCTCTCAAGTCTAGCAAATTGCCTCTGGTATCTATTGTAGTGGAGAACTGGGTGTTCATGCTAATCAAATAATCTAATTAACAGAGTTACTATATTTATAGTACATGTGTTATTAATTCTCATAAAATTTAGGTTATTTTCTACTGAACATAATTTAGTTTATTTGCTTCAGGAATTACTTCATAATTTGCAAATGTCATTGTCAAATCAAAAGGCAAAAATATCTGCTAAAAGTGGTCTGAAGGAATACAAATAAAACGAGTTTTATCTGTATTTACATATAGAAATATTACCAAACTTATACACTTTAAAGAAGAATGTTTTTGTTTTCTTCTATTCTTTATTCTATACTCTTCCTCCTTATTCATGCTTCCATCATAGAACTTACTATTTTATATTAATACAATTCACCCAACAGATATTTATTGATCACCTCCGATGTCCCAGGAAACATGCTAGATTCTAGAGAGTAAAAGGTAAATTAAATAAATAAGGTGCCAACCCCAGCTGAACTTCGACTAATAGGAAATACAGGCACATGATGAGGCAAATACAGAACTGTGTTAGAAGTGCTGTGGTAAGGAAGTACAGTTGCTACGGATGTCCACGTGTATGACTCTGCCCCCACATCCATATCAAACTTACTTCCTACTGCTTCCCATCTGGGCCTCTTCTGGTCAAGTTGTATTTTATTCCAATTTTTGCCCCATGTGCCTATCACTGTGCTCATTTAATTTGTTGAATATTTTAAATTATTTGTAAGTAATGATGAAACACATGTCCTAAGCTCTAAATACCTTCTTACAACTTCATATTTATGACCATTAGCACTATCTAATGTACATTAAAAAAGTACATATCATTTACTTCAATTATAATCTGTCATACGGAACAGATTATTCCAAGGTCTGTTTGGCAGGGTAGGTGAAGTCAAGTGAAGCTAACTGGATCTTAGATAAACCATACATTCCAGTTTTCTTTCATTGAATATGAGAAACAAAATAAATGACATAAGATCTTAATTAACTCAACTACAACAAACATAACAGTAACTGACCAGTTTTTTTTATTATTATTAAACTGATAGGAAAAAGTAATTGTGAAAAAAATCATTCAAGAAGAAATTTAAAAATAAAAAATGTTCAGGGTATTCCTCAACTTTCCAGTGCCTGGCATTGTACCTGGCACACAACAGGAACTCAATTAATATTTGTGAATGAATGAATGAATGAATGATCCACCCAGTTTCCATCATGCTGTATCACGTGATGATTATAAAGACTAAGTGATACCTCTGAGATGTTGTCTAATCCTAAATCAATAAAAACATATTCACTTATATTACCTATACTGACCTGTTATGACAGGAAAATTATCTAGAGTCTTTGGGAACATTTTCAATAGGTATGAAAAATAATGAGTTTTCTGATGAACCTTCAATAAATAATATCCATTTGCTTGTATTTTCCATTCTTTGATTTTCCCGAATAACCAAAATTTGGGTGTAGAATAATAACATTATAAATCATTTTCTGTTACATGCCTTACAAAATGGCAAAATGTGTTATTCCAACATAAAAATACTCACAAATTTAAGAAATTGAGCTTCTTGAAATATAGCTTAATTTAATAGATTTTTTTTTAAGGAAAAAGAATTTTCAGTTATTGTCTTATTTAGTGCTTCTGAAGAGGGTTTCCTTCTCTAACAAGAAAACTCCTTTTCAGGGCCCACTGTAATTGTCAGAATAAGGCACTAGATAAAAGTATCTTAGTATGTACTGGGATCAGTGCAACTTAGCCTTGTGGCTAAGCAATGACAACAACAAAAGTCTGATGACCTTTTGTGAACTGTCAGTGACTTCCCAATAGGCACAACTGAGAGAAGAGCTTGTTAGTAAATAGCAAGGGCAGGAATGCTACAGGAGAATCCTGTAAACCAAACTGCAGGTCAAATTGCCTTAACTAAGATATTCCTATCTTTAATATGATGATCAATATGTTCAATAAAGCATTAATGGGCTACATGAATTGTGATGCAGAGTGCTGTCTTGTAAAAGGGAAATGCTAGCAGGCATATTCTGAAAAATTGCAAAGTGCTTTTATCATACTCATCCTATTTCCTGTGCTTTGTCCCTATATACCATTTTTCAATCACAGCAGCTTCATGCTCATGTATCATAAAAGAATACAAAAGAGAAATGTTAATATCTATTAAGTAGTGGCAGCAGAAATTTGGATGTCTACTCTATTTAATCTTCTGTATGTTTCACTTATTTCATAATTTAGAATTTTAAAATTAAACTTTAAACAAGCCAAAAAAAAAATGATGGGCTAGATGAAGTGAGAAAGGCAAGTATTGGTAATTTTTGAAGGTACATTATGGGTGCATAAGGGCTCATTATATTCTCTACTTCTGTGTAATTTTGGAAATTTTCTATATTATAAGGTTCTTCTTTAACAAAAAAATGATTGTTATGAAAAATCAAAATCAAAATTTGAGAGTTTTTCAAGCAACATGAAAATAGAAATGTACTTGTTGCTATTGTTGATATGGTCATGTAGATGAATCTGTGAAATGTAAACTTGTTATTCTGATGAAATAAGTCACTCAAGTGCAGATTATTTGATTCAGAATTTGGAGGCAAAGGGACATGCTATAGTGTGTTATACCATCTCTTTCCATCTCTCCTTCTTTTACATCTCCTCTCTCTCTCTTTCTCTCTTTCTGTCTCTCTCTGGCACACACACACACTCTCCTCCTAAACTGACTATTCCTGTCCTAAAAGAACCACCTCCCACCTTGAAGACAAATTAGCAATGGTCAAATAAAGCATAGGCCAATGAGTTTACCCAGTCCTAATCAGATGAACCTGTAATGCAAGACAGCTTAAGCAGAGGGTCACATTACACCCAACTACTCTACCTGGACATCATACTCGTCATGTTGAATGGCAACATGGAAGAATAGAAAGAAAGGTTACTGAGTAACCTGAATTTTTACTTCAGCTTCCCATTTATAGATATTCAACATATTAATCATTAATTTCCTCACTTCTAGAATAAGGTAAGAACAAAGCCTCCTCTTCTTTCCACTAAAAGTTTTTATTAGACTCAAATAATATGTGTGAAAGCTCTTCACAAACTGTAAACTACAGTACTAGGTACAATGAGAGCATCATTAAACTAACAAAATAAGACCTAGAGAATTCCTGGTGTATCCATTTATATAAAATAAAGCCATTATACATTTGACCCTGCAGACATAGAAGCTTTGTAAGGCCTTGGGTACAAAGGGTTCCTGAGTTTCCCACTGATTCTGAAATAGTGAGCAGGGAAGAAGACGGATGCATTGCAAATGAAATTTAAAATGTCTTGAAGCTCAAAAACAAACAAACAAATGAGATATCTTAAAGCTCAAGTACATTGAATTTGCACTAAAAAGAGAAGGGGAGAAACTGAGCCAAGCTTCCAAAGCTTGGGTGTCTCCCTCACCTTTATATATACCCTGCAGGCTTCATGCTGTCTTTCAAACTTTAGGGTTACACTGGTTATTCATTAGCTGGATTTTACCTAAAAAAATGTTCAGGGGAGACAGCAGAAAAAAGACAGAAGTACAGTGAAACTTCCCAAGGGTCCAATGTTCCCTGGAATGGCTCTGATTCAGAAGATTGCCTTCCCAAAATACCCGATTTCTTCAAAGCCTTGCTCAAATCAGGACTATGCTAAGGCCTAGTCTACCAACCTATGTGAATTTATAAAGTTATCCTCTTATGGATCAGCCCTCTAAATACTTCATCTTGTCTCGGTCCACAAACCCTGGTGTGCCTGCTCACTTGATACATTTTCTAGTCCCATTTTACCATTCCCAACCTCATAACAAAATGGCGTGTTGGCGTTGCTAGTTTGGGCATTAGATATAGTAAGTATATGAAAGAGTAGTTGTCACAAATGGATATCAAAGTGGAGAGAGTAGATATGACTTAAGCTGGAATTTTCTTCACACCTTTCTAAGCAATGTTATATTCCTACACACCTTCAAGTAAGATATTCTAGGGCTCATCCATTCATTTATTCATATTTTAAGAAACATTATTAATCATATACTATATGTAAGGCTATGAAGGTTTTCAATGGTATACCAGGCAGTGAAATGTCATAATAGTTCAGTTGTCAAAAGTACATTCTGATTCCCCAGTGCAATATAATGTCTCCATATAGAAGCTATCCTTTGACAAAAGGGAAGTATTTTATACAATAGTTTCTTTTCCAGAGCACATCCAGAAATCCACAATTCTAATTTGTCTCACACTTATTTCTGTCTCTATTAAACAAATCATATTTAACATGAATTAATCCAAAGTATAATTTTCTACAAATTAAAATGAAAGGTAATTTTTTACCTTTGCTTTTTAAAATTTCAACCCACAAACTGATGTTTATTTAAAGGTCAGATAAAATATTATAATGAATTCTTACCTTTAAATATCTTTCTCTCAATGGGTTTATTGAGGAAAAAATTTAAGTAATAGCACCAAAACAAATTGTAAGAATTAAAACAAAAATTTTAATCAACCAAGAAAATAGTTTTCATTAACTATTCATATAGTTAAAAACCATTATTACTCCCTCCTAAAATCAGTCACATGAAGTAAGGTTAAGACTGTTCTCAACATTTTTAAACAAGATCACCTAACAGCGATTGGAGTAAAAATCATTTTATTTCATCCAACAACCAGGCTGCTTGAATGGAAACTGAGGTGCAGAGTATGCAATCTGTATATGTGAAGTAACAAGTTTGGCATACTTTGGAGGCTTGTAAAATCTTCTCTTTGAGCATGGGTAGGTCAGGAGTTTCATCTTTTAAATAGCTAAGGTTTTCAGCAGGCAGTAAATAATGTGAGTTCGAAAAGAACTCGGGTATCTCACTTTTATCTTTTTAATCAAGAGTCAGATTGCTATGCCTAAAGACATTTTCCTCCTTCAACTTAAAGAAATGAACATGTCAGATTAGATAAATCACTAGACAGCTGCTAACAAAAACCCTAGGTGTGCCTCTTCACTTTACTAAAGCCCAGATGCATCTGAATCAAAGAATAAAAGAGCACGTTAAATGACAAACCCCCTAGAAAACTTTCTGGGTACATTTGGGCTTTATTCAGATCCTTTCCATTCTGCCTCTGACAAACCAGTCCTGGCTTTAAATCCATGTCTGAAATAAAACCAGAAGCTGATTGGCCCACCAGGAAAATGGGAAATTTCATGGGCCTAAAAGTCCAGCTGAAACTCTATACTGGCTATATCCCAAAGAACACCAATACTCATCTTCAAGGAAAGAGTGTAATGATGGAAATGGACTTCATGCATTGCCACAATGGCTCTGCTGGGAGCTGAAGCCTAATTAGGGTGACTAGATATAAAATCTTTTAACAAGCACTGTTTTAATAAAGCACAAAACCTGAAATTTCCTACACCTGCAATGACTTGCAGTGTTTCAGTTTCAATAGCCATATTCAGTGTACTTGTTTCTGTCACTACCTACAGAATGGAGCAAGTCAACCCAGACGCACAGTCTCTTACAGTGTCAAGAAAGTGCCTTCCTCTAGGACCATGAGTCTTCACTTCTGACAAACACAGCAAGATCTCTCAAAAATCTGAGTGAAAATAAACAGCTCATAATGAAAGAGAAAATAAAATATCTTTCAAGTTTTCTTACTTGGTGAATTATTTCCAATTGAAACTTACGAAATCATCCATTTTTGTGACACTTTTAATAGTAATATTTGGGATTATTAGCATGATAAACTTCTCACCTATTCATCTTTTACTTTAAAAAATCTGCTCATCTTATGACTAACACCTTGGCATTCAAACAAATACTATGCTGAGACAGAAAAAAATAAAACCTGTATAAATGACAGAGTGCTCAACCATGAACACATTGTCTTTTATGAATATTATAATCACAGAATCAATAAGCCTACAAAGAAAAAACAGGACACAAAACGTGTTTTGTCATTTCTGACGAAGTTATAAAAACAACAGACATTCAATATGCCAAGTGTTCTTCAATCCTTCATAATCATAGCCTTATTGAAGTGAGGACAAAAAGGGTCTAATTGCATAGGAGCAATCTCAATGTAATAGGTTATACACCCAGGCACTGCTGCACAATACAACAAAAACAACGTTCCCTGTGTATAGCAGAATGTCATCTCTCATTTTCAGGCAATTACCTTCTTTCTTGTCAACAGTTTTAATAACCTCCATCATCTCTAAAAGACTTTTGCTTCAGTTAAATAATTTTCAGCTTTTTAATATGCAAATGTGCTTGTTCATATGCATGGGTGAAGTGGCACTGCTACTTGAAATGTGTCAGTACATTGTGGAGCACCTGCACCTCGGGGAAGCTTGATTTAATTGACACCTAATACTATTCATTATTCCACTTAGTGAGCAACTCCTATTAGTCACCTGTAGGTTTTCCTATAAGCAGTGCTTTGGCCACCAATAAAAATATGAATATTTCTATAAATAGAATGTCCATATTTAGTAAACGGGGTTCACTACTGTCAGAGCTTTGGGGGAAGAAATGAGGGGTAGTATGGAATCAATAGGTTTTTCAGCAAGCAACTTATAAACTTCCTGTCATTTTTCTATAGATTGCTACATATACAAGGAGTTGCACTGTCTGGTAACATACGAGATGCTGTGTTTTCTGTTATGTGGCTCAATAAGTAATATCCTGCTCAGTGGGATGAATGAATGAGTGAATGAATGAATGGATGAGTAGATGCATGCATGGATGGATGGACAGACACACAGATGGGTAAAGGAAATAATGAAAAAACAAGCAAACAAATCTATCTTCTAAACACACCATTAGTTTTTATTTTTGTTTTTTGAAGTCAGTAAGGCGTTCTTAATTCTAGTGACTCCAGCCTAAAGGTGTTATTTAAACTGAATTCCTTACCATTATATATGACCTACATATGCCACAAAGTTAAAAAGATAAAGGCAGAATGTTGCTAATAAACAAACACTTACTGATGTTACCTTCTGAGGTAAATGAAAGGCTAAGAGAATGCTATTGTGAGGCCGATGGGGTAAATGACTTTAAAATATCAGCTGGGAGAATTATAACACATAAGGGATTTTGTGTATTTGTTGGTATTAATGTAATAAACATGTACTGTAAATGATTACAACTTAAATCTATTAGTTTTTTTTTTTTTTTTTGCCTTTATGAAAATGGAAGGATTAACAATGAAGAGAATACTCAGACTTGATAATATTAGGGATGCTTCTTTACCACATGGTCTATGACCTTATCATCCAGGCCGCATTTCTTTCTGGCATTAATGCATTTGTTAGTCCCAGAAGGCTTAAACTACAGATGTTTAACATCCTGCTTATGGACAGATCATCTGGAATACGAAGTGAGAAATCTATACTACTTATTAGTATATATTATGAGTGTAACAGAGATTTAATAGCCCATTCAAACAAGATTAGTTAAACCATAGCTCAGGAAAAAAAGTATCATCTTAACAGAGATATGCTCTCAAACCTGCAGGGAAAAAAAAAAAAGAAGAAGAACCGAAAGCATATTTTCAGCTGGAATATGTTTTAGGAGATCAAAAGAATTTGTCACTAATTAATGTTGTTTATATAGTAGCATAAGAAACATTAATTATAGCCTTCAATGTAAACTTAAAACCTTTTTATGGAGAGGGGATTTATAAGTAAGGTGGTAATCTGGCTCTTTGGAAGGCTTATCTACAACATACTGAAAGTGATCATAAATCATGTTAATGTCTAGGATGCAAAGAAAAGTGAGGTGATAGTGGGAAAAGATTGAGTTCTCTTAACCCCCAGATCCAATCATTTCTAAAGAATAAGAGGGAAAAAAAAAGAAAAAGAAAGCAGTGGTCAACTAGACCTTTGTTGGTATCCCCCAAAATGTAATCTCTAAGCTGAAGAATGGCAGCTGGCAGAACAGCTGGTGAATAGGATTAATGTCAGAAGAAAGAAATAAAACTCAACATATGTCCAAGCCTGCGGTGCTGGGACTGAGCATGATTATACCCCGACGGATAGGCTGAATACAGCTGGAAAGTGCCACTGTGCCATGCTTCTCTACCCCACAAGGTCATTGCTAAGAAGTACAGCTAATGTCTGAACAGCAAATTTAACTTTGACTGAAGAATTCAGTAACTGGGAAGGAGAGAGGGAACCTAGATTTTTAACCCTACCCATGTGCTGAATAATTTAACCCTCAGTGCTTGGTTTGCTGTACCACAAAGCAAACCAAAAGACAGATCAGCACTGAACCTAACAGATTGCACTAAAGTAAATATAATTTTTAAATCATTTAAACCGCTTAATCTCATCTCAATCACATCAAATATGTTAGAGCAAACATATTTCCATCTTTCATTTAGAGTTTAAATAGGCACAAAGGAGGAAAAAAATCTAATTAAATATAACAGTAGGTAGGGTTCTGTAAATTGCCAATACTCTTTAACCTTAATATCTTAAAGTTCCTTCATCACAATGAGCAAAAACATTTTAAAGAAGCAGTTTTCCATAGCACAACCATCATGCGCTCAAACCGAGTAAGAGAAAGTTGTATTTTGTTGATGCAGTTGGCCAGTTTTTACCCTTTTGTAATAGTAGATGAGAGACACCGGAATTTAACTGTTGGAACCAGTTACTGTGATAAACAGTAACCACGTGGACATTACTGATAGTTGAGAAAATGTTATATTTATAGAAAGTTAGGCAGAATAAATTCTATCCAATTGTTTCCTCATTTAACAACTGCGTACTATACACATTTTAAAAAGAGATGAGGGATCATTACTAAGAGAGTATTGCCCTACTTATGTCTGTCCTTGATTTCTTTCAGACGCCTGAGCTAACTTGAGCTCAACGATCAGATTATCAGAGGCCACAAATCACCTTTCCAGCTAGCACTCTCACTACATTCTTTTGGCAATACTTCCTTAAGTGGGGGTGGGAGTAGGAGGGAGGGAGATGGAGAGTTTTATGACAAAGGAGAAGAATGGAGTTGTGACTTACAGGCCTAAGGGCAAAGCTCCGCAGCCTCACAGGAAATCTTTTGAAAATCCGTCCAACAAACAAAAATCTAGGCAAATAGCCACTCCCTGAAGAAGTTACATTTTATTTCTTATATTCCCAGTTGGTTGGGGGGGTGGGTCATCACAGTGAAAGACTGCCAGTCCCTACTCTCTACGCTAGCATTGTTCTGAGACTGTCAAAAACCTAGAGCACGGTTTTCTCTGTAATCAAATGTAAACTCATCACCAACTTGCTTAATTTCTTCTCCGTCTATATGAACTAATTAGTAGCTTATACATGCATTAGAGTAGCCTCAATAGAAAAAAAAAAACTCTAGAAATTAGGAAACAAAACTCTAGGGGTTGTAGGTAAGCATACTGACAGCTTGAAATTCAAAGTGGGAGTCAATCTGATTTTCTTTCTTAAATGATTCTCAAGTACGCATGGTCAAATTGTAAGAGAGGGGCTTCTTGCCAGGGAAGACACTCATTGGGCCTTTCAAATACACACTTCAGATAATCTATCAGAATAGAAAAACTGTCATACACTCGTTGCTTTTGTCCAGGAATTATTATTTTTCAGAGACCTGATCTTCATTTTGTGTGCATGACAGGTTTTACTTAGATCTAGGGGTAAGTGACAACGTCGAATGCCTGTGGGCATTTGGACATCTTTATTTTATTTATAAATTTTTACTCACACTTTAAAAGTCTCCCTAATATTCGGAAAATTTTAAGTGTTAATCTGGTATAGTTTACAGCTTTATGAAATCTCAAATTGTCCTACATTAAATGTTTAACACGAAGAAATCATAGTTATTTCTGGAAAACTCGAATGCTAGAAAAGTCTATGTATAATCCAAATAAATATTTAAATGGAGTTGCCAATTTTAATACTGTTATAATGGCTACTACCATTTTATAAAATTCTAAGATTGTATGCTTTGAGGTGTAATGGCATTCAGCATTTTTAAGAATCTTTAAATGCTGAAAAAAATGTTTTGATTTGCCATTACAGAATATGGAAAGAAACCCACATAGCTTATTAATGTCTTCTGAATTGTTTAAGAGGATTTTAAGATATGAGTTAAAAGAATTTCATAATCTTAATTTCAATTTCTCCTTTTCATTTAATAGTAGACATTCATTAGGACCCACACACTGTAATAAATTATAATAATTTCAAACAAGAATTAAATTACTAGGTATCTAGTGAAAGAGCCATTTTTTCTTAGGTACCCTGTAATCTAACTGTCAGATTTAAAATCTATTCCCAATCAACTCTTCACAACATTCACATTTATTCATCTATGTTAAATTAATAAAAGGTGTGAATAATACTGACAAAATTGATCATTATTGTTCATGTAGATTTAGAAAATTATAAGGTAATCTAAAATGTAAAAGGAATTGAGAGAAACTATTAAGGTTCTTATAAATAAATTCATCCTATGCTATTTTTTCAAATCAAGACTGAAACTTCCACGAGACTTATTTAAATTGACTATACAAGCTATTTGATAAATTGTACATTTTTAGAACATAAACCATTTTCATTATTTTTGACAAATATCAGTACAAAGACTACGGTAGCATTAGCGTTCAACAAATACTTTAGGAACCTACGCCAAAATAATGTTGGAAAGTAAAACCTAATAGTAGCCCGAGACAGTTTATAGCCAAAGCAGTTTGATGAAGGAAAGACACAACCAGAAGGGAACATCACAAAGAGATAGCTTTCCCAGAAATAAATACCATCTCCTTCGTTTTTCCTCTAGATAATGTGGGCATAATTCTTACCTGGATTACCAAACATAAATACAATTCTACTGACTAATATCACAAAACAGAATTCTCTTTACAGAACAAGTTTGCACAGTCACTGTATTTCCCACATCTAGCCTTGCTGACCCTCTCCTCTTTAACTGGCATCCCTGAAGATAAAGTAAAGCGTGTCAACATCTGTTCCCATTCACACCGATTTTAATTTACCAAAAGAGCTTTGCTATTTTCAGAGCAGACTCCAGAGCACAATGACAGATTTAGGGCCTTTACTGGGGTTGCATTTCTAGTGTGTCAGCATTTCCTACTCACCAAGAGTAGATTCCAGGGGGTCACAACAAAGGAATAGCTGAGATTCAAACTTCATTATAGAGATTTTTCCCACCCTTACTTATTTCATCATAACTTAAACTACCAACATGCTTGTCCTATTTAGTGGGGTATCATTGGTGCTGCATAGTAATTGGACTAAAATTATCTAGTCCTGGGGCAAAGATGAAGGTCCTTTAGGCCCTTCCTGTGGAGTTCTACATACATAATTACCTCTTCTAGAACTTTATATCTGGCTGAAATTTAATAACCATAATATAACAATTTTACAACTCTTTACATTTGTAAAGTACTATAATGCGTTTTAAAATACTACCACATACTTAATCTGTTTCATAATATGATCGCAAGTGCTGAGTTTTAAGTCGCAAATATCCTTTCCAATCTGAGTGTTCCACAGTTGCATTTCTTTTGCCATGCTTTATTCTGATATTTTTAATGTGTGTAAAGAAAGTCACTCTCACACCATCCCAGTTTCCCCGGGGTAATTCAGAGTTTTTAAGACACAATATGAAGAGCAACTTGGAGAAACAATGCACAAGTTGTGTTGTAATCAAATAACAACTAAGACATGAGCAGCTGAGCAGAAGGAAGATGGGCAACGGAATGCCGTGCAGCAATCAGCACTGTTGACTAATCAGAATTTGAGACACTAGAAGGTAATAAGGGTATTATAAAGAATGGCTTATTGAAGGAGCAGCTGTTTATGTGTAGCTCACTGTTTAAATGAGTTCCACTAGATTGCCATGGTATGTTTTGGTGAAAATGTTTAACTCCTTTTAAAATGATCATTAGAGAAGAAACAGCAAGTACCAAGTGGCAAGTTTGGAGATATCAAAGCACCAACTAAGATTTCACAGCTTTAGAACAGTTCTCTGGGTGTTTGGAAATTATAGCAAATGCCAAATCCGATGGCCTTTTAACTCAGAAGAACTTTAGGTACTCATTCTTCTCTTAAAAAGCTTAGAAGTTAGGTCTATGCTACCATCATTATTTGGTCACTATGGGTACAAAAATGAAGTTTGATATAATGGGAGATACTTCAAAGGATGATGAAAAGAAAATGCACAGCAAAAAATACGCATCAGGACAGTTGCAAATCAGAGAAGGTATTAGAATTTGGAAATCTGTCCATCTTCTCAATAAGCAGAAGGAATAAGATCCTGAATTAAATTTCAAAATAAAGTTTTTCATGTGTTTGGCTAACATATAATACTAAAACCACTCTCCTATCCTGAGAAGAAGTAAATAATTTTTAAAGCAGAGGAAAGAGAATGTAAAATAACATTTAATTCACTAATGTTATTTTCACAAAGCAATCATTATATGATTCAAAACTATTTGTCATACGGTTGTGTTGGCTTTGCAACTGAATCAGTTTATAGGGTTTTGTCTCCCTTACTTTCACCCAAGAAGCAATTGTCTATTGTTTCTTCTGTCCTAGCAAAAAGGAAAAAAAAATCTACAAAAATTACAAGATAAAGGCACCAAAAAATACTTCAAAGAATTTATCATAATATAGCATTATGAATATTTCATTTTGACAACAAGTGTTCAGTAATATTTTAAAGCAGTCAGCAAGCGGTCGAAACTCTGCTATCTTTTGTAACAGTTCACATGTCAAACTGGCAAAGTGCCCACAGTGTAAGACAGAAAAAAAAAATCTATTTAATGTCTGCCCCACAAGGCGACATGAGGTTTGATTGGCAGAAAGCAGAGAGTGGCTTTTGATCATGTGTCCTAACAAGCAGTTCCAGCTCCTGTCTTTTCAGCTGATGGGCTCCACATTACCCATTCAAACAGAAGTGACAGACCACTGCACTACTCTCGGCTCTAGTCACACGCAGTGGGAGCTATGCTGGAGACAGAGCCACTGATTAAATATATCACTTTTTCAAGACAAGCAGGTTGTCTGAATCAAAGTTGGACAGAATAGACTCAACATTATTAAAAGGGGATATAAAACTCGGATTGAGTGATGTTCAGCCAGTTTGCACAGCCTCAGGGATTCCCAGGCTGACAGGGGGAATAAGGAACAGCAGAACTCATAAAACAGGGTCAGAAATTAGCTGTGACACCTTGGCTATTTTCCCATCACTTCAGGACCACTGGGTTTCAAAATTCTGGAGTCTCTTTTTACCTTTTTTACTTTCGTTTTTTTAAATGAATTCAGTAGAGGGAGAAAAACACATAAAAGCATGATTACTGCAGTTTGTCAATTATAGTCTTAAAGGGAATAAAGTACTGGATGCAAACCCTTTGCATCTCATTTGAAAATATACTAATACAGGTTCTTGTAACTAGGACCCTTATTTTAGAATTTTATTGCATTTTCTTGGTTTGGTATTATAGTGTAACTTTAAAGTCCAGAAATATTAATCATGGAAATTGTACAGTTTAATATTTTCTAAGTGTCTTGACAGCCAGAGGGCTATCCAAGTGCCAGTGATCATATTTAACCATCCTATATTCTTTGCTATCGCATGTATATCATTTAAAGCTTTTGCTTTAAATATACCTAGAGACATAAACATCTAAAATGTATAGAAATATTCAATACAAATTCTTCATTGTCTAAATTTTATGTCATTTTTATATTATTGAATGTAGTATCTTGTAATCTTTGGTACATGATCAACTTCCTAAGTATGCACATAAATAAAATCTAAAGTTGTTTTCTGTTTGGAAAGGTAAAAACAAATGTCCAAGGAAGCAAAAAGAAAATAACTCTCTGGCTATAGAAGCTAAAGAAATAGCCCAAAATATAAATAAACATCTGAAACAAATCGGTTGAAACCAAAATATCTAATCAAATAAACACTACATTCAGATGTTACCTTAAAATAGTCCTTCCATAAAATTTTAATTTCTTCTCAACTACATTATAAAAATTCACTTTTATTAATTTTTACTTTTTTAGTGGCATGCCCCAGCTACTTCTTGGAACACTTACGTTCTCATTATTAGTTTTGGCATCACTGTAAATGTTCAGTAACAAATTGCTTGTTAGGTATTTAAGTTATGATGAAAATATTAGTACTCCCATCAAGATGAAGATAGAGTTTAAATAGAGAAGAGTAAGGAATTAAGAGTAGCCATGAAATAGGACACCGAACTAATTGGGGGTAGAGAAAGACAGAGGTTTTGACATTTGCTAGATGATGACAAAATTACAAAGAAATGGTTGGTGTTGAATCTGTGGAAAGAACATTTTATTTTATTACGTTACCATTTTGTTAAATTTACTTTAAATTTCAAAGTTAATTTAACACTTGCTAGTATATATTGATTAAAAGATACATCATATCTCAGAATAACCTTAATATAAATCCTATTTGATTTGTGCTCCATATGCTACAGAATATGCCACCTCTAATGATAAATAATTCCATATTAATCAAATATGCATTTTACTGCATGAAAAATCAAGTTACATGTTGTCTGGCTTCTGCACTTCATGTCTTTAAAGGTCTTCAGGGATGATGAAGATGATGATAACGATAAATTTTATCCAAAGTTATCACAAGCACAAACAAGCAATTATTTAGAAATCTGGTTGTTTTCAAAAAAACGTAAGAAAATTATCCTGAAGAGGATAATTGGACTTCCTATATAAGCCCAGATTAAAAAAAAAAAAAAAAAAGGAAAAAAAATCTTTATTGGTGATTGCTTTCCCAAACCTGAAATACAGCAAAATAGCATTCCATTTTTTTCTCAGAAGTGGACTATATGTAACTATCCTTTTTTATCTTTCCCACCACCACCACCATCACGACATGCATTTTTATTTAAGACTGGTAGGAAGAAAAAAATAGGAAATTGCTACAATGAGTAGTGAACTACAATAGGTAGGAGGAGATAAAATCTGCATATGTATTGCCAATGAGAACATTAGACTAAGTAAACCTGAGGCACTCCAAAATACATTTTTCCCTTCCCGTAAAAACACAACTGCGTATTACCCATGCTTTACCAGATGCGTCTTTTATATTCTGTGCCAGGGAAGGCCGAAGAAAGGGGGAAGAAAATGCACAAAATATTTTGCAACACTATAAAAAATAATACTTTCTTTAAAAAAAAATCCAAAATAATTAATTATTTTAGCCACTATATTATTGCTTACAGTAATACACAGCAATAACATTTACATTGATTGAATTCTGTTTCCTTAATGTGAAATTTGTTTGGGGTTAATTAGCACGGCTGAGGAATAAGCTTAATAATTTTATGTTGTTTACACTGGAGGCAGTTTTCCACGAGCACTGCTCAGGGAGGAAGTGACATCTTCTAATTTCAGACAAAACATGGAGGTGAGGGCAGCTGCTCACTGTGGGATCACAAGCCAGGCTCTTTCTCCTTTAGCAAGCCTCCTCACTACTTGAGGTGTCTAATGGCAACAATACAAAGTTGTTCAAATTATTTCTCAGGCATGGTAAGTTTCTAAACCAAATATTGAGCTGAGCAGGGGGAAAAGAAAGGAGTTATACAAATGGAGAAATCCACAATATTAGACATTTTTACTACCCCTTCCTTAAGAAAAAGCAGGTCTAATTAGTTGTCTCCCTAAAATGCATACCTAGCATTTTTATTATGTATTATAACATTTTGCTCAGAGCTGACATTTTTATTCTGACAAGCACTGTCTGGAGAGCTCTCAATAAATAATACATTGACAATTTTCAGTAAATAAGCAGTGGACACAAATCGTTATCCTTACTTACAGCTGCCCCACTCTAATAGTGCTTTTACAAGTGAGGTGACTATTCAGTCTAATGCAATCCTCTCAGTGCTGGAAAGACATTTTCATTCATTACCACGGTCACAAGCACTTAAAGCACTTTTAAGCCCTGTTGCAAAACAGCAGGAATGGCAGAGCAAGTGAGGCTAACAAAAACTAAAGTTCATCACCAGAGAAACCTGAGGCTGTTCACCTAAACAACTAGGAAATTCACTTATGCCCAGGCCACCTCAACACTTCTAGATCTCCATGACTAACAAGAATACAAGATTTTCTTTGGCAATTAAATGTTAACCTTCTTAGAGCCCAGTCGCTGTGGGCTTTGTTTCCCGTATTGAATTTGGTTCATCACCCAGTAATATATGTTATGTACCCTCAGATAAGGGATAATATGCTAGGTACAGAAACTGAAATAAAATCTGAATCCAGAAGACTACATTTGAAACCACACAAGAACCTTTCTTCTTCCCTCATCAGCTTCTCTTCCCTAACATCATCACCTGAACTCGTCATTAAACTGAGAAAGCAGTCCTGAATTCCATTTTTCTTCATGATATCACACCAATTTCATTTTCTACCTCTCAGAGATACAGACTTATATGAAATAAGATTTAAAGAAGGAGCAATACAATGAATGAGAAAGCAATATCTATACAACCGGACATAATATTGCCAGTAGGCTGTACTTTTATCCTACTTCTTTTAAAGTTTATTTATTATTTCAAGAGAGAGTGAGTGAGCATGCAGGAGCAGGGGAAGGGCAGAGGGAGAGAGAGAATCCCAAGCACAGAGCCCGAAGAGGGGCTAGATCTCAGGAACCCATGAGATCATGACCTGAGCCAACATGAAGAGTCGGACACTTAACTGACTGAGGCACTCAGGCACCCCTTTCATCCTACTTCTTGATCAGTTTATCCATTATTTTTACCCTTTTTTTTTTAATTTTTTTTTAACGTTTATTTATTTTTGAGACAGAGAGAGACAGAGCATGAACAGGGGAGGGGCAGAGAGAGAGGGAGACACAGAATCTGAAACGGGCTCCAGGCTCTGAGCTGTCAACACAGAGCCCGACGCGGGGCTCGAACTCACGGATCATGAGATCGTGACCTGAGCCGAAGTCGGCCGCTTAACCGACTGAGCCACCCAGGCGCCCTATTTTTACCCTTTTAAAGACAATTATTGATCATGAAGATGGCTGAAAATATGTTTCCCAGTTAGAAGATGATTTCAGAGTATCATATGGCTTAAGCTACAGCACAGTATGATATTCTACAATATAATATGGTATAGCTCCTATATCATAGTTTCAATCTTCGGTGTTCATCAGAAATACCTGGTGAGCTTGTTAAAACATGGGTTTCTGGGCCCCATCCCAGACTTTCTGATTCAGTAGGGAAGGGGTGAGCCCAAGAATCTGCATTTCTAACAAGTTCCAAGGTGATGTCAATGCTACTGACAATGTGAACCACTGGCCTATAAAATTGAGTTTACCTGAACAGATAAGACACACATGACCTGTATTGACCTATTGTTGCTTCTCTCCTTTTAGAAGAACAGAATGACAGATCACAGAGCTTTCACATGTGGAACAAATTTGATGCCACCTAAAAGCTACAATGACTAATCGCAATGAGTTCTTCTAGGAGTTTCATGGCTTCAGGTATCACGTTTAGGAGTTTTATTTTTGTGTACGGTGTAAGAAAGTTGTCCACTTTCATTCTTCTGCATGTAACTGTCCAGTTTTCCCAATGCCATTTGTTGAAGAGACTGCCTTTTCCCCACTGTATGTTCTTGCTTCCTTCATCATAGACTAATTGATCATATAAGTGAGGGTTTATTTCTGGGCTCTCTATTCTGTTCCATTGATCTATGTGTCTATTTTTATGCCTGTACCATACTGTTTTGCTTACTACAGCTTTGTAGTATATCTTGAAATCTGGGAGTGTGATACTTCCAACTTTGTTCTTCTTTCTCAAAATTGCTTTGGCTATTAGGGGTCTTTTGTAGTTCCGTAAAAATTTTGGTATTATTTGTTCTAGTTCTGTGAAAAATGTTGGTATTTTGATAGGGGTTGCATTAAATCTACAGGTTGCTTTGGGTGGTGAACATTTTAACGATATTGGTTCTTCCAATTCATGAGCATGGAGTATCTTTCCACTTGTTGTGTGCCTTGTTGAATTCCTTTCATCAGTGTTTTATAGTTTCAGAGTATAGACCTTTCACTTCCTTGGTTAAGTTTAATGTTAGGTATTTGACTATTTTTGGTGCCACTGTAAAGGAGGTTATTTTCTTAATTTCTCTTTCTGCTACTTCATTATTAGTGTGTAGAAATGCAACAGATTTCTATACATTAATTTTGTATCCTATGATTTTACTAAATTCACTTAATCAGTTCTAATAGTTTTTCATGGAGTTTTTAGGGTTTTCTATATATAGTATCATATCATCTACAAATAGTAAAAGTTTCACTTCTTCCTTACCAATTAGGATGCTTTTCATTTCTTTGACATTGGTTGTAGAAACATTTTTCTAGATATGCCTCCTCAGACAAGGGAAACAAAAGCAAAATTAAACTATTGGGACTATACCAAAATAAAAAATATTTTGCACAAAATAAAAAACCTTTTATAAGTATTGCACAGCAATACTTTGCACAGCAAAGGAAAGCATCAACAAAACAGAAAGGCAACCTACTGAATGGGAGATGTTTGCAAATGATATATCCACTAAGGGGTTAATATCTAAAATATATAAAGAACTTATAGAACTCAACACCAAAAAAACCCAATTAATCCAATTAAGAAATGGGCAAAGGACCTGAACAGACATTTTTCCAAAGAGGACACGTAGGTGGCCAATAGACACATGAAATGATGCTCAATATCACTAACAACCAGAGAAATGCAAACCAAAACTACAATGAGATATCACCTTACACCTGTCAGAATGGTTAAAATAAAAAATAATAAGAAATAACAAGTGTTGGTGAGGATGTGGAGAAAAAGGAATCTTCATTCACCGTTGGTGGGAAAGTAGTTGGTGCAGCCACTGTGAGAAACAGTATGGAGGTTCCTCAAAAAATTAAAACTAGAATTACTATTTGATCCAGTAATTCCACTGCTGGGTATTACCCAAAGAATACAAAAATAGTAATTCAAAAAGATATGTGTACCCCTATATTTACTGCAGCATCATTTACAATAGCAAAAATATGAAAGTTATCCAAATGTCCATTCATAGATTAATGGATAAAGAAGTGATATATATACATATATATAATTATTTTATATACACATATAATTATTTCACATACATATATATATATATAATGGAATATTACTCAGCCACAAAAAAGAATAAGATCTTGCCATTTGTAACAATGGAGGAACCTAGAGTATAATGCTAAGTGAATTAAGGCAGAGAAAGAAAAATGCCACATTATTTCACTCAGATGTGGGATTTAAGAAATAAACAAACAAAAAGAAAAAAGAGATTTAAAAAAACCCCACAACTCTTAAATACAAAGAATAAACTGGTGGTTGCAAGAGGGGAGGTGGTAGAAGGAAGGATAAAATAGATAAAGGAGATTAAGAACACACTTATCTTGATGAGCACTGAGTAATGTATAGAATTGTTGAATCATTATATTGTATACCTGAAACTAATATAAGAGTGTATGTTAATTATTCTTCACTTTAAAAAGGCAGGGCAGCTAAAGGGTACTCCTGTCTCCTAATTTCCAGGATAGTCAGTCTTACATCTGCCTACTTGATGTATCTACTTCCACAGAATGTTCAGACTCAGTATGTCTAAACTCAAACCTTCTCCCTAAACTTTCTCATCTATCTATATTCACCATCTTAATAGCCTCATCACCTCATCTCTCTGCTAAGTTACTTCAATCTTCTTTGTCTTTCTCCCCAACCTCATACCCTACATCTGATAAGCAACTTCAAATATATACCTAAAAGCTGATTCCTCAGCTCTACCCCCTGCGACTGCCTTAATTGTTTAGACTCTTATTAGTACATATGTAGTCCATTAAAATGGCCTAGTAGCAAATATTCCTTCATTTGGCCTTGCCTCTTTCCAACTGATAGTCAAAATGCCACAAGTTTCTTTTATAAGAAATGTGTCCAATTATATTATGTGTCCTCTTACTTAAACTTCTCAGATGCTCCCTACTACCCAAAAGATAAAATTCAAACTCTTTAGAATGGCTTCAATCTATTTTTTCAGTCATATCTCCTGCCCAGCCACACTGAACCTCTGAATTCACCAAACTCATGGGTTTATTCATACCATAGAAACTTTATACAATGCTATTCTCTCTATCTGGGATTCTATTATATCTCTTGGCCACTATGAATACCTTACAATTCATCAAAATCCACCTCAAATGTATATAAAACCCTTCCTAGATCTCCTAGATAAAATGACAGCCCTCTTTTGTACTCCCACAGCATTTTATAACAACTTCTACTATAGCACTTATTCTAATACAAGTACTCTATGTGTGTATGTTTCCTCGCTATGAGTTACTAAAAAAAACCCCAGTATTTATTCATCTCTGCATTCATGTTCTGTTCCTCCTCCTCTTTCTCCACTTTTACCTCTCCCCACCTGAGGCCCACTATACTACCAGATGAAAGAGCTTATAAATGCTTATGGAAATAATGAGCATATATATGTATGTATTTAAATGTGTATTTGTATGTTTAGTTTAAATAAAGAGGCACCTCCTAAAAATTGAATCTATTTATCTCCCTTGAATCACAGTAGTATTCATCTTTCTGAAACCTTTTATAAATCAACGGATTTTTAAATATTATACGTGTATTATATACTAAGAACTATACTAGGCATTGTGAAGATAGACTCAAAGATATGGTCTGTGTCCTCAAGGAAATTAAAATCTTCAAGTGAGACAAAATTGATAAACAGAAACTAACACTTTCATCTTTGTCATGAATCAATTGAGCACATTTTTGCAGTTGTGTGTGTTCTGTATTATGTTCCATTGACCAATGTGTCTATTTTTCTGCCCAAACCACATTGTTTTGATTGTTGTAACTATACTTTAGGCCTTGATATTGGGTAGAGTGATTCCCCACATCTTATTCTTCTTTGTCAAGATTATCTCAGGTATTCTAGGACCTGCCCTTTCTATATAAATTTTGGAATAAGCTTGTCTATGCACATGAAAGTCTCACTGGAATTTTGATAGAAATTTCATTAAATATATATGTTATTTGGGGAAGAACTGACATCTTTACCATGTTGAGTCTTCCAACCCATGACACTGTATGTGTTGCCATTTATTTAGGTTTTCTTTGATTTCTTTTGTCAGCATTTTGTCATTTACCAGATCCTGCACATACCTTAGGTGTATACCTAAACTCTTCATTTTATTTGCAGCAACTCTAAATAGTATTGTGTTTTTAACTTCAGTTTTCATATGTCCATTGCTAATATATAAAATTGTGATTGATTTTTATGTATCGATCTTGTATCTTATGACCTCGCTCACTCAAAATGAAACCTAAACTTCACACCTTATCTAAAAATGTGACCTTAAGGGCACCTGAGTGGCTCAGTTGGTTAAGTGTCCAATTCTTGATTTCAGCTCAGGTTGTGATCTCATGGTCATGGGATCGAGCTCCACATTGGGCTCTGTAGTGGGCAAGGAGCCTACTTAAGATTCTTTCTCTCCCTCTTTCTGCCTCTCTCTCTCTCTGAAATTAAAAAAAAAAAAAAGAAAATAGAAAATGTGACCTAAATCTCACACCTAATACAAAACTTGACTCTAAATAGATTATAGGCTTAAAAGTAAAATGTAAAACTATAAGTATTTTAGAAAAATGTTTAGAATACAGGGGTAGGCCAAGTGTTATTAGGCTTGACACCATGATCCATAAAATGAAAAATTGCTCAACTGTACCTCCTCAAATGTGTCAACTTCTGTTCTGTGAAAGCCTATGTAAAAAGGATGAAAAGGCAAACTACAGACTGGGAGAAAATATTTGCAAACCACATATCCAACACAGGACTAGTATCTATAGTAATAAAGAGCTCTCCTAACTCAACAGTAAAAAACTATGCAATTAAAAAATTTACAAAAAGACATGAATAGACATTTCACCAAAGGGGATAGATAAACAGATGGTGGACAAGCACATAAAATGATGTTCAACATCATTAGCCATAAGAGAAATACAACAGAAAGCCACATTGAGATATTACTACACACTATCAGGAGGGCTAAAATAAACATAACAAAACCAAATTCTGGCAAAGACGCAGAGAAACTAGATCACTGGTGGGAATGTAAACTAGGTCATCGCTGGTGTAAGTGTAAAATGGTAAAGCTATTCTGAAATAACCAGCAGTTTCTTATAGAACTAAACACCAATTACCATACAACCCAGCAACTGTACTCCTGGGCATGAATTCCAGAGAATTGAAAACTTATGTTCATACAACTTTATGTTGCAGCAACTTTATTTGTAATAGCCAAAAACTGAATTGTGAATTTATGCCTTTCAACTGGTGACTGGTTAAACAAACTGTGATAGATACACATGATACATATCATTGGATACTGTTCAGCAATAAAAAATATTATGAACTACTGATATATGCAACAGCATGGGTGAATCTCCAGGGAATTATTCTGAACTTTAAAAAAGCTAATTGCAAAAACGCACATACTGTGTGATTTCATTTATATAACATCCTTGAAATAACAAAAGTTAGAACTGAAGAACATACTAGTGGTTGCCAGGGAATTGGGATAGAGCGTGAGAAGTGTAAAGAGTGGAAGAAGGTGCATGTGGTTATAAAAAAGGAACAGAAGGAATCCTGGTGGTGTTGGAGCTACTCAATTATCTTGATTGTGGTGGTAGACACGTGAACCTATATATGTAATTTACAGGTGATAAAATTGTGTAGAATTTAATATACACACATCCAAACACAACTGAGTAGAATTAAAACTGGAGGAATAGGAGTGAAATCAGTGGACTGTATCAATGGCAATAACTTGGATGTGATATCGTATGATAGTTTTACAAAATGTTACCACTGGGGGAAAAGAGGCCAAGTGTATACTGGATCTCTTGGTATTATTTCTTACAACTACATGTTAACCTATAATGATTGCAATAAATATCTCATTCTAAAAAACAGCAAGCAATATAATTAAAGGTATAATTTATTGATAAATGGAGTGATATTCAGTTTTTTCCAGCTTTATTGAGGCATAATTGACAAATACAATTGTAGGATATATAAAGTACACAACATGATGATTTGATATATGTATATATTTGGAAGGATTCCCCCATTCATCATCTCACCTATTTACTATTTTGGCAGGGAGAGGCATAAGAACATTTAAGTTCTACTCTGCTAAGATTTACTAATTTAAGCAAATTTCAATTATACAATACAGTGTTATTAAAGATAGCCACCATATTATACATTATATCTTCAAAACATTCATCTTATAACTGAAAGTTTGTGTACTTTTACCAATCTCTCTCTATTTCTCCCACCCCCTAGAACCCGAAACCACTTTTCTACTTGCGATTTCCATGAGTTTGATTTCTTTTTGGTTCCATAGATCTTAGAGAAGTAGAAAGTTATGAGGGCTAAAGTAGTTAGCAGAAGACTAGATGTGATCTGGTTTAGTATATCATAAAATAGGCAGATGGCAAATTTAGATAAGCAGAGGAGAGATGGAAGGTTATTCTGGGTAGGAGGGATAATGGCTGAGCATGAAGTATGCTGGACAAAATAACTAATTCAACTTCAACACAGGGCTGACTTGCTAGATAAGAAAGCTTGTCATGAGACTGTTACATCTTCAAGTTTCTTAATCAAAATGTTCAGTAGAGAAAGATTACAAATGGACCCCCATGAATCAAATTCTAATGATGGGTAGTGGCTCTAATGTGACTAAGGAATGTCCATGTTATCGTCACATCAAAGCAAAAGGAAAAAGCACAGCAGATGTGGGAGATAATATATATTACTGTTAGAAAAAGAATTTTAAGCTAGAAAAAAGATAATCAAAGCTAGTCCCCATTGGGTACCAAGAATACCCCTGACCTCTGAAGCTATTACTGACAGCAAGTAAAGAGTGGAATAGCCAGAGTGAAAGACAGTGACTCTCAGTTTTCATCATAGTTTGAAATAATTATGTATTCACTTGTGTAACTTCATGGAAAGGGTTCTAGTCCTGCATACAGTTATTGTGAGATGAGAACTTAAAGGTTGTAGTTTCAGAATAGTTAGGAAATGTATGTCTAATCTAGTGGATAACAGAAAATGGAATCACATCTGGAATTACATTCCCATTGGCAGCTGACTTTTAAATAGTAAATGTGCACCAATATAGGGAAGAAAAAGGCCACAAAAAGGGAAATTCCTTTGATTTCCTATATTGACTTGTAATATTATAAAAGACAAAGGTATGGTTAAGAGAGGCCTGAGTGTAGAAAGAAAGAAGACACAAGAAAAGCAAGGTAAGAACAAGAGTCATGACTTCAGATCATTTAACAACCTTCACTCATTTATTCAATCAACAAACATTTAATAAGGATCTTGTGTTCCGGTCACTATCAGGCACTGGGAGTACAGCAGTGGACAAATCAGAGAGGGTCTCTGCTGTCACTGACTTTCCCCCTTTAGCAGAGTGAGAGAGACAATAAGGAAGACAAATAAACAAGAGGGTATTAGGTAGTGAAAAATGCTAAGGTGAAAATTGAACAGAGCAATATAGTAAAGAGTAACGTGGGTCTATTTAAGATTTAAAGGTTAAGTAAGGCTTCCCTGAAGAAATGGTAATTAAGCTGAGAGCTGAATGACAAGAAGGAGGCAACATACATGGATCTCAAGGAAAATCATTCTAGATACATGGAAAATCAAGTACAAAGGGACTAAGACATGCTTGAGGGAAAAACAAACAAACAAACAGACCAGACCAATATAGCTGGAATGGCCTAAGAAAAAGGTAAAATAACATAAAATGAGCCTTGAAAGCCAGAGTACAGTGTTTTGGATCTTAAGCAATGAATTTTATTCTAAGCATAATAGAGATTAATGACCATTGACCTGATACCAATGCTCCAATGCTAGTAAAATGCCTAAACCCTCTGACTATCATGAAGAAGTAAAGGGGGCATAATTCTAACCAACTGAAGTTAAATTCTAAAGTAACTGGAAGTTTACTTGGAAGTGAGATCAGACTTTCTGCTATTAGTCAGGATGGGGGTTTAAAGGTTAAATAAAAATAATGAAAAAATAAAATTAATACATAAGCCTTTTGTACACATGAGATTTGAGTCAATAATATTTATAAACAAACAACATTAACTTATTGCTGTCCTCTGTATCCCAAAATGACACTGAATCACTATAGGTGGTAAAATCAAAATACTATCAAAAATATCAAAGGATAATTTTTTGGACTTTGTACATTAGGTACATGATGCAATTTCCCCCAGTCTCTTTCTTCTACCTGAAAACAAAGAGGGATAGCTCCAAAATAACATGTTGCTTATGCAATAATTTTTAAATTCTCCATCTCTCCCATCTATGACACAAGCAAAAAATTAAAGATAAGAGGTATTTCTGATGCGTCTGCTAAAAAGTTCCAATTAAACAAATTACAGCTGCATTCTGGAGTGGAATGGACCCCAGTGTACACAGTTCGTTAGCTACTCTAAAGAATGCCCATTAACTCTAGGGTGCCTTCATTCACAAGTCATACATTAGCATAGTGATTCTGCTGCTGTTGTTGCTGCCGCATGGTTTTTGTTGCAAATAATTCAATACTTTGTCACATTTTTCATAGTTATTTTTCATAGTTTCATTATACCTTCAATTTTTATCTAACCATTTATTTGTATTTACACATTTTCAATTCATTATCTGAAAGCAATTAGGGATGCCCACAGGCCTCTAACTTCTGCACTCCCAATGCTAGCGGATGGTCTGTATATTATGACTTCATTGTGGAAGTTGTCTGGTCTCTCAGTGATGGCTCCTGAGTTATACATAAACCCTCAAAACATAAATTAAGAAAGCTATGATAGGTCTAGGTGTCACAGTTATTCAGCATTAAACCATAGCCTTATATGGTTAATAATTATGGCTATAAATTCCCTTGAAGGCCCAGACCAAAGGCAGAATTATTTACCTTTACCTTCTTCTGGATCATGGTATCCTACCAATACTACCTTCTGTTTGCCAATCTCTCAAACCATATACGGCACTTTCTGAGCCAATTATCCATGGTTTTGTCTGTAAGTACTTCATTGGACAGTGACTCTTCACACACCAAAATTGGATGGTACTTTTTATTGCTATATTCATGAAGATTATCACATCAGAAAAAAGAGACTGGGAATAAAAAAGGACAATTTCAAGCATAATAAAAGAAAGATGAGTCACAAGATTGATCTGGATGACTTTTAGCCTGAAAATAGTTTGAAAAAGAAAATCACTGATAGTGCTGAAATTGAGATACAAATTCTAAAAGAAAATCAAAGCAGCACAGAGTTTTAGAATTTGGCTTTTAATGATAGACTAATGTCCATAATTTCTGAATTAAGAAATGTTTGCTAAGATCAATCAATTAACAAATTAATTAATTATTAGGTACTACCCTAGTAAGTTACCAGAGTCAGGACAAGAACATGTACCAAATCCAGGCCAGTACATCAATGGATTCTCAAATTAAGTATTCTAAGGAAAAGGTAAAGACTTCCAGGTAATAAGTCAACTGGCTAGAAAACTATTTCAATATTAATGGCTAGATAGAATAGTGGCGATAATCAACAGATTTGCTAGTCAAATCTTGAATTTGAAGTAGGCGTTGAAGAAAAAAAGTGATTGTGAAGCTGAGATGGTTACAGATCAGGAATTTCTTTAATTCAAATACCACACCAAACTGGAAACGTCAATAAGGAGTCAAAATGGGAAAACAGTGTTCCCTAACAAATCTAGTAATCATAGTTCAGTGAGAGAATGACAATACACTTGTGCTCACAGTTGAAAGAAATGTTGAAGATATTCTATTAAGATACAACAAAAGAAAAAGGAAAATTGCAGTGAAGGGTCCATCAAAGGCTCTTGTGAACTTCTGAAAAGCTCAATGATAAAAAGAAACCTGTACTAGACATTTTGAGGAAGGTGGAACCAAAAGGTATAGGCAGTTAAGTTAAAGCTTTCAAGGATTATAATACACACACACACACACACACTGTAGCCCCAACTTCTTTCTGTAATGTTTTCCAACAGAATGGAAAAAGAATACAAAAATTGGTCAACAGCAACTCCACTCCTGGGAATAACTCATGCACATGTGCAGCAGAAGACAAGTGCAAGAATGTTCACAGCATCTTTGTTTGTCCTAGCAGAAAATGATAGCATCCAAATGTCCAGAGACAGTAGACAGGAGACTATACTCCTGACTATCATTCTAGGGAACAACACGTGGAATATTATATGAAAATGAAAATGAACCAGACACAGCAAAATTGTGTGAGCTGTATACAGCAACATTGAGCTTAAAATATAATTATGAGTATAAAAAACAAGACATAGAAGGTTATGGTATAGTACCATTTTTACAAAGTCCTAAAACAAAGCTAAACAACAATATTTTGGGACACATAAAACTGTTTTAAAACAAAAGGGGAAATGATAAATACAAAGTTCTGGCAATAGTTACATCTAGGTAGAAAACAGAGATTGGACAGGTGAACAAAACAGGTAGATTCAGTAGTGTTACTAATTTATATTAAGTTGGATGATGAATTCACAGGCATTTTTTTTTGTATGTCCTATACTATGTATCGCATATCACATAATAAATACATGTTTAAATTTACCATTTCCTTTTATATTCATTTTTCTTTGCATTTTATATACATATTATAAAAGTAAAAGAATTTGAATCTAAAAACCACCCCTCCTATTACTTTTAAGAATCCCAAAATAAATCCTGAATAAGTCAATCTAATTAATTTTCAATGAAAGAAATGTGAAATGACAATGATCATTCAAGCTCTACAGGTTCAAAAACCATGTAAGAATATGGCTTATTTAATAAACCATCAGAAAGCTGCATCCTTTTTCTAAACAACAAAATACCAGGAGAGCACCTTCTTGCTTCCCAGGAAAGTAGGAGAAAAAGTCAAAAGCAATTGCCTGTATCTGTTCTTAACATTCTTCGAGAAAGAGCTTTAAGAAAAGAACGTTTAAATCTGCAGAAATAGAAATGGACCAACAAATATGAAGTATCTTTTCAAGGTACAGGCACACAAAATGAAGTTAAGAAAAAGATTCAACCAACTAGTATATTGCCAACACTGTAAATGGGAGTTGTAAAACAAGAGCAAATTAAAATAACCAAGATTTGTCCAGAACGCCTGGGGCTCACCGGATTCAGGCTGATTATATCCTTTATAAAGTTATATGAGAGGATGTCCAGTTTCCAGAGTATTAGAAAGCAAATATACTTAACACAAAAACAAACCAAACATAATGATTTTCAGAATTCAAACACCAGTAGTTCTAGCACATTGTAATCCCTAATTGGAAAATACTTTCAGAAAGTATGTTTATTTAAACTATCTGTACTAGATTGCATTTGCTATGAATATGCTACAAACTCTTTAAAACAGGAGCGAGGACACAAATATCATAAGAAGGAAAGATGCAGTGTTTTAAAAAGAAGAAAAAATGAAATGAAGTTGCATCAGCATTGCTCTGAATACCTGATTGCTTCTTCACTTAGATTATGAGTGGTGTTGGGGAACTTCAGCATTGAAATGACTTGAAATTTCCAACTTATTTGAAATAATAATTCTGGGGGCATTTGTAATGAATACTTAATGTGTTTCTTATGCAAAATCCAAAGCCTTTCCTATTACCCCCATGAATGAGAAATATAAAGAAGGGTCTGGATCTCGAATTCCAAATGCTTCACCAATATAACCCTTCAATCACAACAGTGGCAAACCTAACATCCATAAATTTTGCCTTAAAAAATTCTTTTGATGCTCTAGCATGGTATGAAAGTTAAACTTTTTTTAGCATGAGCTTTTAATAGATTTTTTTTCTCTAACAAAAACACATTGCTCTTAACTGGGTACTATCTGAAAACCTCATCCAAGGCTCTACCAACCTCTCTCACTGACAACATCATATTCCGCATATTTCTCAGCAGGGAAGATTGGCTTCCAGTGGGGAAATTTTACTATCAGCCTTTCCAAAAAGCCTGAAAGGAGAGTTAAACTGAATTGCTCTTCCAGAAAACAGGAACGTCATTGCTGCCAAATGCTAAATCCCCTAACACCATGGGACATTTCCTATGATTCTGTCTGTGGCCAAAAAAAAAAAAAGAGAGAGAGAGATTCCTGTAATATTTCCCTCAAAAATGTTTCTTCCAATAATAACAATAGCAACAGTAGTAATAATTACAATTATAGAAGGTATGTGTTTTATCTATTTAATGTGTGAAATCCTCACACAACCCTGCAAAGTAGGTACCATTCATCTAGTTTTACAGATGAGTGAACTGAAGCACAAAAGGACTAAGTCATTTGTTCAAGGTCATACAGCTAGAAAGTAACGTTGGTTACATTTATTGAACACTTACTATATGCTGGTAATGCTCTAAATGCTTTAGTTGAATTAACTAAATCCTGATCCTATGACAGCACTATAATTATGTCCAATTTCTGATTGAGAAAAGTGAGGCACAGAGAGGTAGGTGCCCTATGTCATCCCCCTGGTAAATGCTGAGCTGAATTTGAAACATAGGCAGTCTAGCTCCAGAGCCCACATTCTCAATCAGTAGACTCTACGGTCCCTCTAAATAATAGAATTTATGGTCAAACACAGATCTAGCTCACTCAGAAACATGATTTTCAAAACTGAGTTTCCCCATTGCTGAAACTACACCACATTCCCTCTTTAGTACAGCAACAGCAATCAGATAAGCAATACATACCAACATATATCCTAACTAAATATAATTCAGTAAAAATATATGTAAAAATCCAAATTATTGTTTAGAGATGTGAATAATGATAATAATCTGTCAGATATACACATAAACACGTGTTCATTCTTGTGCAGGGTAACAGCTGCATAATCCATTGGAAAGCCTATCCCACCAGGAATCCAAAGCTCAAATGCTCCTGCCCTTTCTCCACATACACAGTCAAATGAAACCACATACTTTCTCCATCATGATAGCTTGTGGCACACAATTGCACTGGACAAATACTCTAATTTCTGTCCAACGTATATTCTATACAACTGTACCGATCCGGCATACTTTCCATTAAGTTTACGGCCTCTATCAAAGAGAGTTCACTCATTCAAATGTTTCTATCTAGCTACAAACTATATCACTCCTTTTTGATCACAATAATTATTACCTAAAGAATACGTCTTTTAAAAGAGCCAAAAAGGCGGAAACAAGATTTTATTTTGTCAGAGAGTTAAGGTTTATATCATTGTATCCCTTTCTCTCCAAGCTCACATGCCTCCAGAACCTGACCCAAACCGGTTTACCCAGCCTAGGATCATATACTTAGTAGTATGATACACAAGACATGATAGTGGCTGAAGCACTATTATTAAAGAGAGATTAAAACAGCTGTACATTATGCTGAAGCACTCACTCTTCCCTTTACAAACAGACGGTCCTGGATTACAAGCAGCACTTGACCATTTAAATCACGACAACAACCAGATTTAACCAGCTGGGCCATATTCTCCTAGGCAATGCCTGTTGACCTCCTCAGTCGCAGCTGCTCAAATGAAATTCTCATTAGACAACTTATTTTCAGAAGCCAAAGGACTCTCTGATTAAATATATGTATTTAGATATAGAAGTCCTTTTTAAAGTATTCATTTTCTGACAACTGTCGCTTATGTTAGAGCCCAGCAACATTGGCAACACGATGGGTGATACAAGGATAACTAAAATTCATCATTTAATCACAGCTGAAGGATTTTTATCTTGGAAGCATTTTAACCTCAACCTATAATCAAAGTCTTTCTGCATACTCTACCCACCAATATCAACAGTATTTTCTGTATTCATTCTATCCATCTATCCATGTATCTATCTATCTATCTATCTACCTACCTACCTATCATCTATCTTCCTACGTACCTATGACCAAAAAATCAAGGTTACATTTACAAAAAAACAGAAACCTTGTCTATTTTCCCACAAATCTCACTTTCAGAAGAGGCACTTCAGACAGAACACCTTTGTTCATCACTGTTTCAGCAATCCAGTCAAATCATTGCTCTGAAGAAGGCATTTCTTGAGGGATGGCAGATAAAACACTGGACAATTATTTGGCTGATGAAAGGATCTGCCTGTAAGAGAATAACTTTCCTAATGCTATGTGAAGAGTTTTGTTTTATCATGTAGATATTGTTTTAAAATAGACCATAATAAACGAACTTTTAATAGATCAGTTCCGGTATAGGAGGGGAAGTGAGGGGGAAGGCTTTTAGCCTGATAGAGTCAAAACATTCTCCAGGACAAGAATGACTCAGGAAAAGTCATTTATTATGTCAATCACACAGACTTGTCATTCATGAGGTATGGCCTTCAAACCAGGAAATAGAGGTGAGAGAGAGGTGAGTAAGCTCTTTTGAAAGCTCTGCTATGTCCCATGGGATAAGAGCTGTCCCACATAAGGAGAGGGACATGGGGTTTTAAAGGGTCAAAGCCAGGCAAATGTTGGAGCTATTACACCTCCTTAGACCTGAAATACAGCTGTCATAGAATCAGAAATTCTGTTATACTATTCTGTACTACTGCTCCAAGCAGGTCATTAAATTAGGAAACAAACTCAAAAAATAGAAATCTTCATGGCTCCCATCTCCAAAACATGTTCCTCTATTTTTTTTTTATTAATTGTATTAACACCCTCCTATTCACACAAAGTTTTAAAAACCCTGAGCAACATTTGAACCATTCCTCTCCCTTGGTCTCCTCATTTAAATGTCAACTCCTAACAATTCTATCTCCTAATAACTCTCCCATATGCACTCCTTCCTCTTTTCTCATTTCTACAGAATTCAGGGACCTTGGATGGTGAACCTGGTTGGAAAAAAATTCTTTTTCACTAACCTCTAATTGAAAATTTGCACTTCCTCAAATTGTGGATGCAGGCAGCAAGCCATAAAATATTGGTAGTGATACTGTAACTGATAGAATTATAATGTATTTTTAGATCGCACTGAACTTGTTAACAATATCTCAAAATGTCTTTTATGTTTATCACTACTTTAAAATTTTGATATTTTGAGTCCCTCCATTAGATCTTGTTCTTTAATACATTAGTAAAGTAGCACTTTCTGCCATATCACGAAATTATAAAATTATTTAATATTTTAATATAATTCATTTTCTTTGTAATCCTGTGCATTTTACTTTATCTATTTAAACTAAAAAATAACCTGTAGGCTTCACCAGACTACCAAAGGAATCCAAGGCAAAAAAAAAAAAAAAAAAAGTAAACAGATAAGAATTCCCCAGTTCTAATACAGCACCTTGTAAAATAAAAAGAAAACTTACATAAAAGAAATCATGATACTATGTAGTTCTTGATTAGAACTATAAATACATATATATGATGAACTATAAAATATTGTATAAGCATATTGTTTTTCATAAAAAGTCATAGAGCCTTGGCATTAGGAAAAGACCAATCTCCTGTCCCCTAGCCCTATTAAAATGGCAATTAAGATTGCCACAAGCCTCCAAGGGCAATTTATTATCTTCCATACATGGACAGGTACAACTGTTAGACAATTAATCTTGTTATAAATGATAATCTGGTTCCTTGCAACTTCTTGTCACTGATCTTCATTCTATCGCTATGGAGCTACATAGAATGAACCCAATTCTTCCTCCACATGACTTTAATCTTTAAAGACAACCATCCTGTCATCCTTGATCTATTTTCTCTGGGATTAATAATACTAGTTCCTTCAACCATCCCTCTTATTATATAATTGTATGTCTGTTACCATGTCACCTGTTCTCCTCTGAGAATATCCCAGTGCTTTCCAGTCCCTCTTAAAGTGTGGTAATTCTCAACCCGACACAATAATTCAGATGCATTCTATTGAGCAGGGAGTTCAATGGGACTACCATTTTTTGAATGCTACATACTGTAATTCTAGTAGTGCAAATTTTGGGCAATATTCATCATGTGGACCCCAGGGCACTTTCTGCCACCTAAACCTCATAAGCTTTTTAAAAAATTCCTATGTCTGCTACTTGAATTCCCTTCAGTAATTATTTGTGCAGCTAGGAGTTTTGGTCATACTCTCTGGACTTGACAAGAAGATCTATTAAATTTTATCTTGATGGGTCAGTTTTAAGTTCACATTTTCGGTTTGTCAAAACCTTTTGAGCTTTGTTTCTTTCATACATTATATTCAGCATTCCTTCCAGATTTGTAGAATGTGTAAGTTTGAAGAACCTACTTCTATCACTTCATATTTATATTTAATATACACATTAATACACACTAAAAAATGCCTGGTTTTCTGATGCCTAAAGTGTATATAGTTTACATACTGAAAACAAATTTCAGTAAAGCACATAAAAATATTCTTTGATAGTAGGAATATAGTGAGTGATAAAGTACTCTTAAATGAGAGGTCTCATCTTGCAAATGCCTCTCTTGTATCAAACCTTCGACACACAGTAATAAGGAGGAAGAACGGAAAACTAACCATGACTTGCAAGATAAAAATTATTTTAAATTCTCCAGGAGCCCACACCAAAAAAAATCATCACAAATCAATTTCTTTATTTTTACATTAAAGACTTCTCTAAAGTATCTTGAAACCCTCTTTCTTATGGAACTAAAACCATCTTCTTGGTAAATCATAATTAAAAGTAATCTAGCAATCTCAATCAGACATTATTGATCTGACAGCCTCAATCATTCTAGAACATAGCCAAGTAGGGGAAAATAAAGTGTCTGAGCAGGGAGAAGCCCATGCACTAAAAATCATGTTTATTACCCAGAATCTCTAAGCAACTCACCCAGATATATATATGTATATTTTACACATGGTCCAGCGGTCATGATCATATATTTTCATAATTTATAAATGAAAAATGAAAGAAATTAGAAATTTTTCACAACAAAGCAAAAAGTAACAGCCTGAAACCTATTATTGAAAAAGGAGAAACCAACACACACACACACACACACACACACACACACACGCACGCACACACGCACACACACACGCATGCACCGAAAAAAATATCTATATCAAGCAGACACAAGCATTCCAAAGTCTCATAATTACAGAGAAATAACCATAAGGCCAAACAGTCCTAATTATCTCAGTGATCTCTATGGGCATCATTACATTATAGCATGATAAAATAATTGACATTTATAATATGACAATCATCACAATACCCCAAGTTTATGTAGTTTACTGTTCATAAGAGACTTCTATATTCATTATTATAGTTAATTCTCAAAATTTTTGAGTTTCCAAGTCAAGTATTAGTACCATCCCAAATTTTACATTTTGTGGCTCAGGGAGACTGAAGAATTAATGCAGGGTCACCTAATTGTTAGATTGGAGTCCATAGTCTATTGCATCATGATCCTGAGTCATCAAAAAGCATTTACATTTGTGCCATATAATCTGGTTGGTAAGTTAGGTAAGCATGTAATACATTTTAGAAACTCCTTTTGTGTTGATGTGATGGACACATCCGCAAAAATTAATTTGAAACTTTTAAGCTTTGGGGCGCCTGGGTGGCTTGGTCGGTTAAGCGTCTGACTTCGGCTCAGGTCATGATCTAACAGTCCGTGAGTTCGAGCCCCGCGTCGGGCTCTGTGCTGACAGCTCAGAGCCTGGAGCCTGTTTCAGATTCTGTGTCTCCCTCTCTCTCTGCCCCTCCCCTGTTCATGCTCTGTCTCTCTCTGTCTCAAAAATAAATAAACATTAAAAAAAAAATTTAAAAAAAAGAAACTTTTAAACTTTTAAGCCGTTAGAGGAATAAAATTAAGTTATATGAAAAATTCCCTTATATCCCCATTTCTTGATAGTGTCACAGAAGTCTAAATTTAACTTATGATGTTAGCAATAAATACAGAACCATTAACTGCCCTACATTTCAAAGTCTAAAATCTATACATAAAGAATGAAAGGACACACATAAGTATAGCAGTCACTTAGGCTTGATTTATTCAATTTAACAATATTATGATAGAGTCTTTTTTCATTTGTTTTTTAGGACCTACATGAACCTAAGTGGACTCTCTCAAGAGTGGAGAAGGTAGATGAGATGTGGGACGCTGCAACAGATGTCATGTGTCACAGCACTTCTCCCTTGAGCATTTAGCTTTCACAATATTAGAAACCTCAATTCTCAATTCTACAACATTTGAAGGTGAAAGAATAATATTTATAAATTTGTAATATTTATAAAAATGAGAAATAAATTAGTTTTTGTTTGTTTTTTCTTTTTAAACAGTTGGTCTTTTCATAATAAAACACTATCCATTAAAAGGAAGTGAAGGAGAGAAATGAAAAATTAAGTTGCAGCTGCAAAAGTTCCCATACTACATCTTTTTCAAGGGTAAGGCTTGCAGTTAGTTTAAAACCTTAATTTGTTATCATAAGAACCAAATAAAATGCACAAAGTTTAGGAAAATGGAGCTATCTGCTTAATACTTTCAATGGATCACAATCTGCCATCACCATGGTAACCTCTGAATAACTTTTTCCTAGCTAGTGCCAATTACGCACTGCTTTGGCCCTTGAAATCCCACTCATTTTTTAAAAGGCCTGGAATCTTTAAAAGAATAAAGCCCAACAGTTAAGTCCACACATACCCTCTTGTTCAGTCCGAGTCATTTCCTCAAGCTTCTTCTGTTTCAGTGTGTCCACCACATCGGCAAGGCTTCCTTTGCGGCGTTCTGGGGTTCCAAAAGTAACACTGGTCATTATCTCGCGGTCCCGACTCCCTTCGTCAGGCTTATGTGGTGAGGTAGAGGTATTTCGGAAGGAATATAGGGAACATAACTTATTATTCTCTGACTCCTAGAAAAACAAAATAAAATAAAACCATTAGAACATTTGTTTCTCTGCATATCGTTGGAGAAAAATCCCAAACTCAGAATGACAGCATATGAGGCTTAGATGAACAAATGATATAGTAAGCCGTCTCTGCTTTAGAAATACTAAACATGAAAGAAGCAATTATCAAAAGAACTACCCTGAAATTGCAGATTCAAACTGTTTTTTTTTTTTATTAGAAACCAATCCAAGTGGTTCAAAAACTTCATTTTAATATGGACACTTTACTTATTCTTACACCTTTCATTTAAAATAGTTTGGATTCAATAATTATTAATTATTAAGCTGGACAAAGTTTTTCTTTCCATTGGCACTTTTGTTAAATGCTCTTCCCACAGCCTAAAAATATGTACATCACAATAACATTTTCCTTGAATTTAGAACCAAAAGAGAAATTAGCTTCAATATCCAATATTAATTATTCAACAGAAAACATATAAAACATCTAAATCAGTGCCACAAAGTTAGCCAACCGGAATATTTTTGTGCACTAGGGTTTGAGCAGAATCTTTTTTTTTTTTCCTAGCTACACAACTGTCAAAGTTACAAAAGCCTCATTCTATTCCTTATCTTCACCACTTGTATTTTAGCACATAGTCACACACATTTAAAAGTGGTTTACTTTTATGGTTTTTTTGTTTGGTTGGTTGTTTTTAAAAAGGCCGAGTTTGTTACAGAAATATTTGCACAAGAATTATTTCACAGTACAGAGAAGTTAGCTAACTGGTAAGAGGGTCAGATTCATCTGCAAGGAAAAAATGCAAATCTGAGACTGAAAATAATAAACACCTAAAAGTTTACAGGAAGAAAATGTTTTTATATCTCTCTAAATCAGAACTGAGGGTTGGAAGCAACTATTATTTAGCCATCACCCATCAGTAACCTTACATTCACCTTATCTGTCTGAGCGTGGGTTTTCTCTTGCCCAACGAAAAACTATGTAAAGGAGCTAGTCTTTGTGATTCTCATCAGAAGCGTGACAATTGTAATTGCTCCTATATCTCTCTCCTTTTTCACAAAGAAGCCCAGCAAGCTTTAAGAAGTAGAGGAAGAAATATGAGGCAAAAGTTACAGTAATAACTGGTACAGAAAGGGGGAGAAAAGGAAAATGGAGCGTAGAGAAGTAAGTTTCCATATAAATTAAATGAGATAACTATACTCAATAAATGCTAGGCATTTAGTATTTTTATCATTGTACAAGGTAGGAATAAAACTTATTTTCAGGGTTGTTGGGATTATTATTAAGTAACAATTACTTGCAATATGTCACTAGGCACTGACATAGGCAGTGGATAAAATCATCAATGACTTAAGTCATATAAGTCATCTTATACCAACCTTAGGAACAATGGAAAGGTGTGAATTTTACTATTTCTGGCCCTCACTTTTTAACTTTCTAAAACTTAAGGGATGATGGTCTCATGAATGGAGACCTATAGGCAATTCATCTGAGTGAAGTGGTACTAAGTCCAAACACTTATAATGAAGAGAGTACTGTTGGATAAAAGCCAATAATGCCAAATTAGGAAAAAAAAAAAAAAACAAAAAACTTGACAAAGGATCTATAGTTTTGTTTTGTTTAGTTTTGCTTTTTTTTTTTTTTAACTTTTAAGTAAGTTTTATTAAGGAAAAAAAAAGCTCAACTTATAATGTAATTTCCTAAAAACAAAACAGGTCCTAGGAAATTCAGTTTGAGGAAAGATGCCCAATGATATCTGTCGAGTCTTGCTGCATGTTACTGCAGCACAGCTGTGGAGGAGAGATTTGAGACAGTATTTGGTCTCAAAGCAACAGTCTTCAAACTTCAATGTTTACAATTCCCTACAAGTATGTTAAAATGCAGATTCCCTCACCTCCCTCTATACTGCCAAGAGTAGGGCCCAGGAATGTGAAGTTTGATGAACATCCTAAGTGATTCTGATGTATAGGTCCTTTAATTCTCATTCCCTATGAAGGCAATAAAATAAATGTGCTTTGCCTTAATGTTATAATATGGATATAATTACGAACATTTTTAAGAAGGCCAGTTACTTGTGATTTTTAAAAATTACATAAAAGAGATTACTTCTCTTCTTTTGTTCTTTCTTGTGAAAACACCACTGTATAACATGACTGAACAAATGAACATCACAAAAGCCAAGCGTATGGGGCCTGAGTTAGCATTAGTTCTTTCAAAGACAATTTACTATAAATTTGTTTTCTCCCAACCTCAGTGGCATCAACAAACCTAACAGTGAAGATCATTTTTGAAATATTACTTAAGATGATCCCAGTCCCAACATAAGAAATAGAATAACATTGATTCAGATTATCTAAAGCATTTTTTTTTTTTGCTGGAAATGAATTAAATACAATACAATATTATATGCAGATGACTGAAAAACCACACAGTAGTACAAAAAAAATCATCAGGCAAAGTGTGTAGAAAACATAAGCAATTTTCACAAATTAGGAATATTTAATTAAGATGTTTCCATGTCTGAAGGGATAGAAAAGTAAATATTAAAAGCAAATAAAAAAAATCACACTTCCATGTGAAGTGATGGATTTTAACTAAACTTATTATGGTAATCATTTCACAATACATACATATATCAAATAATTATGTTGTACACTTTAATACAATGTTATTGTCAGTTATATCTCAATAAACTGGAAAAAACATATTAAAATAAATATTGCTCATATTTTTCAGAAGTTGTTATTCAAAACTGATTGCTCAGCAGTGGCAATAAAAAGATGTTAAACTTAAATAGCCTTCTCATGGTACTGTGAATATATCAAATATATACATTTCTGAGCTTTTGTGCTTCATGTTCCTTTCCTCTAGAATGGCCCACATTCTCTTTGACTATTCACTCAACCCACTCCTCAAAGCTCAGATCAAACTGCATTTCATCCTTGAAGTCCTGCCTGACTATCCTGGGCCTCACTACCCTCCTACCCCCTGAAATACACATCGAAGCACTTAATCAGAACCACACAACTTAGCATTTAATAATATACTACAATAAATTATTCATTACTATTTTGCATGTATTAGTCATATTTGCAACTAAATTTTAACACTTGAAGGATTGGGGCCATGTCTCATGTTTCTTCAATATGCCCCTAGAGCATCCAACAAAATGTTAAGTACATCACCAGCTGCTGAACTTGAAACAACTCCTCACCAAATATGTCAAGAATAATAAAAAAAATACTGGTAGGAGTAAAGATTTGTTCTAATAGTGACAGGATTGCTTATTTAAGCAAAATATTGAGAACTGAAACATTAAAAAAATAAAGGATTTATTTAATAAAAGATGACATAGCGACACAATGGAATACCACACAGCCATTAAAAACAATATTATATACACTGAATATAGTGTTGTTTATAGTGATGAACCATTAGGGGCAACTTGCATATCCAATTGTAGGGATCATTTGAGGGCATTATGGTTTGGTCCAGATGGTAGAATAATTTGATATTATTAAAAATCATATTTTTGCAGAAAATGTAGTGACATTGGGGAATATTCATAACGTATTGTTAGTAAAAAGTATGTTGGTGAGAAACACCAATACATATTTTTTTAGAAAAAGTTATGTACAGAAGAAAAGACACCAGAATGTCCAACAAAATGTTAACAGTCCTCTGAGTATTGGGATAATAGGTAGTTTTAATTTTCTTTTTGAAGTCATCCATATTTTGCAAATATTCTATTATAAATACTATTTTTAAAGAGAAAATAAATATTGTTGTCAAGGTTGAATATGAATACCAAAAAATGTTGCAGAAATAATTTATTTACAAATAAATATGTATTAAATGGGAAAAAAAGGATAATTGTAGTTAGATTAGTACATAACCTCAATTTTGTTGGATGTGTGCATAAGGGTAAACATGGCTACAAAACAAACAAACAAGACACTGGGAAGATATACACCAAAACATTTATAGTGATCTCTCAATGGCAATGAGATTACTTGTAATTTTTATTTCCTTTTGCTTTATGTGTTTTCTAACTTATTGATGAACACAGTTTATGTAATAAAGAAAAACAAAAATAATTTTATGAAGGGATTCTTGAAGGAAATATAAAATAGAATTTAAGAGAAAAAAATCAGTCCTCTTGAAGATATCTAGAGAGTTAGTATATTATAATTTCCCTGAATTTGAACCCAGAAAAAAAATCAAGGCTCTCAAATAGTATTTTCTAATAAATTTAATTATTTAAAAAGGAATTCTTACAATCTAGATCCTTATCATTATTACCCATTGTTTCCCATTTGCCCTCAAAAGATGCACAAAATCAATCTATTTCCTCTTCTGTAGAGTTGTTCAAATATCTTAAGGGAGGGATTGAATTAACAGTTCTTTTCTAGGTGACACTCCTCCAGTTTCTATACCCATTTCCCATCTGACATGATTACCAGACCCTTCATCATTCTCCTCTGATTCAATCGAGTCTCTAGATGTTGTTCTAAAAATGGGTTGCCAAGAACTGAATACCAAAGTTCCATATCTTCATTTGCAGCAAGAAGAAAAGTGACACTCAGAAGGTCATGTAGCTTCCTTCATGTCACACAGGTAGAACTGGCAGAACTAGTTTAAAACCCAAATGTAGGTTTTCTGACTCTAAATCCAGTGCTTTTCCCATTCCACAAGGCCATAATAAAGTCACTCTCAACAGTAAAAGATGCCACAATTCCAATAACACCTACCTTCTAAATATTTTTTTTTTTACCTTGCATTGCCAGAGAGGAACTTTACCTACTTTGACACAGGAATTCCACTTTGTTATTAACCCTAATCTAAGAGTTACCAAGAAGTACCCTATATTAGTTATCTATTGTATAAAAATCACCCTAAGACAGGGCTTAAAACAATAATAATCATTTATTCTTTTTTTTTAATGGTTTCTGTGGATCAGGAATTTGGGAGCATCTGGGCTGGGTGATTCTGTCTCAAGATCTCCCATGAGGTTGCCAGTAAGTCAGTGGCTAAGATTGGAGTCATCTCAAAGCTTCTTTATTCAGGGGGTTCCGGAAGATGGCGGCGTAGGAGGACGCGGGGCTCACAGCGCGTCCTGCCGATCACTTAGATTCCACCTACACCTGCCTAAAGAACCGAGAAAACCGCCAGAGGATTAGCAGAAGGGAGTCTCCGGAGTCAAGCGCAGACTAGAGGCCCACGGAAGAGGGTAGGAAGGGCGGCGAGGCGGTGCGCGCTCCACGGACTGGCGGGAGGGAGCCGGGGCGGAGGGGCGGCTCGCCGGCCAAGCAGAGCCCCCGAGTCTGGCTGGCAAAAGCGGAGGGGCCGGACGGACTGTGTTCCGACAGCAAGCGCGACTTAGCGTCTGGGAGGTCATAAGTTAACAGCTCTGCTCGGAAAGCGGGAAGGCTGGAGGACAAAGGGAGGGAGAGCTGCTGAGCCCCCGGACGGCAGAGCTCAGCTTGGCGGGGAACAAAGGCGCCAGCGCCATCTCCCCTGCCCATCCCCCAGCCAAAATCCCAAAGGGAACCAGTTCCTGCCAGGGAACTTGCTCGCTCCGCGCAAACACCCAACTCTGTGCTTCTGCGGAGCCAAACCTCCGGCAGCGGATCTGACTCCCTCCCGCTGCCACAGGGCTCCTCCTGAAGTGGATCACCTAAGGAGAAGCGAGCTAAGCCTGCCCCTCCAGCCCCCGTGCACCTTGCCTACCCACCCCAGCTAATATGCCAGATCCCCAGCAACACAAGCCTGGCAGTGTGCAAGTAGCCCAGACGGGACACGCCACCCCACAGTGAATCCCGCCCCTAGGAGAGGGGAAGAGAAGGCACACACCAGTCTGACTATGGCCCCAGCAGTGGGCTGGGGGCAGACATCGGGTCGGACTGCGGCCCCGCCCACTAACTCCAGTTATACACCACAGCACAGGGGAAGTGCCCTGCAGGTCCTCACCACGCCAGACACTCTCCAAAATGACCAAACGGAAGAATTCCCCTCAGAAGAATCTCCAGGAAATAACAACAGCTAATGAACTGATCAAAAAGGATTTAAATAATATAACAGAAAGTGAATTTAGAATAATAGTCATAAAATTAATCGCTGGGCTTGAAAATAGTATACAGGACAGCAGAGAATCTCTTGCCACAAAGATCGAGGGACTAAGGAACAGTCACGAGGAGTTGAAAAACGCTTTAAACGAATTGCAAAACAAAATGGAATCCACGATGGCTCGGCTTGAAGAGGCAGAGGAGAGAATAGGTGAACTAGAAGATAAAGTTATGGAGAAAGAGGAAGCTGAAAGAAAGAGAGATAAAAAAATCCAGGAGTATGAGGGGAAAATTAGAGAACTAAGTGATACACTAAAAAGAAATAATATACGCATAATTGGTATCCCAGAGGAGGAAGAAAGAGGGAAAGGTGCTGAAGGGGTACTTGAAGAAATAATAGCTGAGAACTTCCCTGAACTGGGGAAGGAAAAAGGCATTGAAATCCAAGAGGCACAGAGAACTCCCTTCAGACGTAACTTGAATCGATCTTCTGCACGACATATCATAGTGAAACTGGCAAAATACAAGGATAAAGAGAAAATTCTGAAAGCAGCAAGGGATAAACGTGCCCTCACATATAAAGGGAGACCTATAAGACTCGTGACTGATCTCTCCTTTGAAACTTGGCAGGCCAGAAAGGCTTGGCACGATATCTACAGTGTGCTAAACAGAAAAAATATGCAGCCAAGAATCCTTTATCCAGCAAGTCTGTCATTTAGAATAGAAGGAGAGATAAAGGTCTTCCCAAACAAACAAAAACTGAAGGAATTTGTCACCACGAAACCAGCCCTACAAGAGATCCTAAGGGGGATCCTGTGAGACAAAGTACCAGAGACATCACTACAAGCATAAAACATACAGACATCACAATGACTCTAAACCCATATCTTTCTATAATAACACTGAATGTAAATGGATTAAATGCGCCAACTAAAAGACATAGGGTATCAGAATGGATAAAAAAACAAGACCCATCTATTTGCTGTCTACAAGAGACTCATTTTAGATCTGAGGACACCTTTAGATTGAGAGTGAGGGGATGGAGAACTATTTATCATGCTCCTGGAAGCCAAAAGAAAGCTGGAGTAGCCATACTTATATCAGACAAACTAGACTTTAAATTAAAGGCTGTAACAAGAGATGAAGAAGGGCATTATATAATAATCACAGGGTCTATCCACCAGGAAGAGCTAACTATTATAAATGTCTATGCGCCAAATACCCGAGCCCCCAGATATATAAAACAATTACTCATAAACATAAGCAACCTTATTGATAAGAATGTGGTCATTGCAGGGGACTTTAACACCCCACTTACAGAAATGGATAGATCATCTAGACACACAGTCAATAAAGAAACAAGGGCCCTGAATGATACATTGGATCAGATGGACTTGACAGATCTATTTAGAACTCTGCATCCCAAAGCAACAGAATATACTTTCTTCTCGAGTGCACATGGAACATTCTCCAAGATAGATCATATACTGGGTCACAAAACAGCCCTTCATAAGTTTACAAGAATTGAAATTATACCATGCATACTTTCAGACCACAATGCTATGAAGCTTGAAATCAACCACAGGAAAAAGTCTGGAAAACCTCCAAAAGCATGGAGGTTAAAGAACACCCTACTAACGAATGAGTGGGTCAACCAGGCAATTAGAGAAGAAATTAAAACATATATGGAAACAAACGAAAATGAAAATACAACAATCCAAACGCTTTGGGATGCAGCGAAGGCAGTCCTGAGAGGAAAATACATTGCAATCCAGGCCTATCTCAAGAAACAAGAAAAATCCCAAATACAAAATCTAACAGCACACCTAAAGGAAATAGAAGCAGAACAGCAAAGGCAGCCTAAACCCAGCAGAAGAAGAGAAATCATAAAGATCAGAGCAGAAATAAACAATATAGAATCTAAAAAAACTGTAGAGCAGATCAACGAAACCAAGAGTTGGTTTTTTGAAAAAATAAACAAAATTGACAAACCTCTAGCCAGGCTTCTCAAAAAGAAAAGGGAGATGACCCAAATAGATAAAATCATGAATGAAAATGGAATGATTACAACCAATCCCTCAGAGATACAAACAATTATCAGGGAATACTATGAAAAATTATATGCCAGCAAATTGGACAACCTGGAAGAAATGGACAAATTTCTAAACACCCACACTCTTCCAAAACTCAATCAGGAGGAAATAGAAAGCTTGAACAGACCCATAACCAGCGAAGAAATTGAATCGGTTATCAAAAATCTCCCAACAAATAAGAGTCCAGGACCAGATGGCTTCCCAGGGGAGTTCTACCAGACATTTAAAGCAGAGATAATACCTATCCTTCTCAAGCTATTCCAAGAAATAGAAAGGGAAGGAAAACTTCCAGACTCATTCTATGAAGCCAGTATTACTTTGATTCCTAAACCAGACAGAGACCCAGTAAAAAAAGAGAACTACAGGCCAATATCCCTGATGAATATGGATGCAAAAATTCTTAATAAGATACTAGCAAATCGAATTCAACAGCATATAAAAAGAATTATTCACCATGATCAAGTGGGATTCATTCCTGGGATGCAGGGCTGGTTCAACATTCGCAAATCGATCAACGTGATACATCACATTAACAAAAAAAAAGAGAAGAACCATATGATCCTGTCAATCGATGCAGAAAAGGCCTTTGACAAAATCCAGCACCCTTTCTTAATAAAAACCCTTGAGAAAGTCGGGATAGAAGGAACATACTTAAAGATCATAAAGGCCATTTATGAAAAGCCCACAGCTAACATCATCCTCAACGGGGAAAAACTGAGAGCTTTTTCCCTGAGATCAGGAACACGACAGGGATGCCCACTGTCACCGCTGCTGTTTAATATAGTGCTGGAAGTTCTAGCATCAGCAATCAGACAACAAAAGGAAATCAAAGGCATCAAAATTGGCAAAGATGAAGTCAAGCTTTCGCTTTTTGCAGATGACATGATATTATACATGGAAAATCCGATAGACTCCACCAAAAGTCTGCTAGAACTGATACATGAATTCAGCAAAGTTGCAGGATACAAAATCAATGTGCAGAAATCAGTTGCATTCTTATACACTAACAATGAAGCAACAGAAAGACAAATGAAGAAACTGATCCCATTCACAATTGCACCAAGAAGCATAAAATACCTAGGAATAAATCTAACCAAAGATGTAAAAGATCTGTATGCTGAAAACTATAGAAAGCTTATGCAGGTAATTGAAGAAGATATAAAGAAATGGAAAGACATTCCCTGCTCATGGATTGGAAGAATAAATATTGTCAAAATGTCAATACTACCCAAAGCTATCTACACATTCAATGCAATCCCAATCAAAATTGCACCAGCATTCTTCTCGAAACTAGAACAAGCAATCCTAAAATTCATATGGAACCACAAAAGACCCCGAATAGCCAAAGTAATTTTGAAGAAGAAGACCAAAGCAGGAGGCATCACAATCCCAGACTTTAGCCTCTACTACAAAGCTGTAATCATCAAGACAGCATGGTATTGGCATAAAAAAAAAAAAAAAAAAAAGCTTCTTTATTCACAAATGGGAACACTTCAAGAGTGTGGAGCTGGAAGCTGGGGTTTCTTGGACATCTTCCTCTATCTCTATGTGATCCCTTCATATGATCTTTCTCTCCAAGATTTTAGCTTCAGACTAGTTGGACTTGTTACATGGTAGCTCAGATTGCCAAGGGTGCATACCCCCAGAAAGAGTCAGATGAAAGCTATATCACTATTTCTAACCTAGTCTGAAGAGTCATGCCATGTAACTGTCAGTGCAATCTATTCAATAGTAAGACACCAAAGCACATAGTCAAGAGGGTGGGACTTAGACTCTGCCTTTCTATGGGATGGAGTCAATATTATATCTTCAAATAGTTGCTGTAAGAAATGAATAGTATATAAAGTGCTCAGAACAATGATAACTACCCTTACTAAATTCAAACGCCCTTTGTCCAATAGTCTTGTGTTTCCATTTTTAATTCTGAAAATACAGTCATGATGACCACTGGCACCATTTTTAGGTTTTAACTTATTCTTGTTCATCTAAGTATAATAATAAATACTACATGACATTACTCTCTTCTATATCAATGCCCAAAAAATCACAAACTAATATAAAGTCATCCCAAACAAATTCCAAGACCTGACCCCTCACAAAACCCCAGTAACCTTAACATTGGTAATTAGCTTTTTCTAGGGATACATTCTATCAATTCCCACTTAACCTAACTGCATATGGGTTATCTCCATTCTGTCCTGGAGCAGCTACAGTACACTACTGCTCTAATTCATCTGGGTTGCCAACTGCACCTTGACCAAGAATATGAAAGGGTAGTCCTAACTGCAAACAGAGGAGAACTGTAGGCTGAGGTTGCAAAAGTCAGACAAGATGTCAGGAACCGAGACAAGCAAAGACCATAGGTCAGGAATGGAATCTTGCCCTACATAATGGAGTTGAAACCTACATACAAATGGAAGTCACTGGTGCTGGGAGAAATGATTAGGAAATAGCCTCTCTATGCAGCTGCATGAATCAACTTTCCTACCTGCTGCCCAACCTAACTGTAGGGACAGAATATTACCCTCTCTTACTCTTTCCTCCACCTACTAGCAAGGCTGAATTAAATGTGTCCAGTCTTATTGCACTCCTGTTGTCATTTTGTTTTTGTTTTTGTTTTCCATTTCAGTTATACTGCCTTTCCAATTACAGCTTTATCCTCATTCTAGTCTACCTGCCCGCCCCCCCAGATAAGATTATTGGGATACCAAATTATAGGTTTGCCCCTGATTTCTGACAGCCTCCAGTCTACAGCAAGATTCTGTTTCCTTAAACCCTACTTCAAATCATTCAAACAAAACCCAAATCCTACAAAATGTTCTTTTGAATACTTTCTTACTGAGGCATTCGATGATTCCCTGTGGTGTGTGTTCTCCCGACTGTAATGAGTAATAAAACCAATTTGTTCCATTACAGGTGTGTTCTTGGTAGTCTTTGACTGAAGGAAATTAATGGGATGCAATGTGTGTAAAGAAATTAAACACAATAATAAAACCAACTAAAAGTTGGTGTACTACCAATTCAGCCATGTCAGTGATCAGTCTTCTCTGCCAGAACAGATGGCTCTACACCCCTCCTTTTGTATGCACTGCATTTTATATATTTTAAGTTTCAATTAAGCATTCAAGTTACATTACATATACACATGTATTTTAATATATTTTAATTAAGATATATATATCAAGATATATATATGTATATATATACACATATATATGTATATGCACTAGATACGTACTGCTTTTTCTGATTCCCCACTTCTAACGCTCTTTTTTGATGAGCCCAAAACTACCTGACAACTGTGCGGTATAAGACATATTCTACTACAGTATTATGGGGTGACTGACAGATAAAGCTTTACCTAATCTAGGTTCCAATAACTTCTTGCTAACAAAGGAACTGTAACCTTTTTAATATGCTGAAAACTAAATTGCTAACATTTATAGGTTCTTTCTCAGAAGAAGAAGTACATTTTTCTCTAATGTGACATATTTTAAGGAAAAGCATTGGTTTAAGGAAGCTTAAATAAATGAAAACACTGAATTTGGTTCCAATTAACAGCAGGTTATTCTTGATAAAAGTATCATTAACTCTAAGAGTAAAACAAAGTTTTATTCTTTTTCTCTTTTATTAAAACTGATACTTGGGGGCACCTGGGCAGCTCAGTCTGTTAAGTGTATGACTCTTGATTTTGGCTCAGGTCATGATCTCATGGTTCATGGGTTCAGGCCTCACGATTTCAGCTCAGGTCATGATCTCATGGTTTGTGGGTTCGAGTCCCACGTTGGGCTCTGCGCTGGCAGTGCACAGCCTCCTTGGAATTCTCTGTGTCCCTTCCTCTCTCTCTGCCCCCCTCTCACTCACTCATGCTGTCTTTCTCAAAATAAATAAACTTAAAAAAAACCCTGAAACTTGGTAGAATATATTAGATTTATATAGCATTCTCAAAGTTGGCACAAAACCATGCCACCTTACGCTATTATTATACTGTTTAATAATAATAAATTTATTCGTTATTCATCAGAATATAAATTTATTACCACTATTTACTACAGTGTCATGATTCCTCAAGTCTAATAAATAAAAGCTATTGTTTTAAAGTGTTATTTTGATTCAAAGAAAAAAATCACAATACTAAGTTTTTTTAAATGTCCTCATCACCATGATATTTAATAAATGGAAATAAAATACAGAAAAAATACTAAATTCCCCAACTTGTCAAGACAAGCACATAGAAAAGCTTTGCCTCATCTATACATATCACCCTCACATATTGAATCAAAATCTCAAGATTCAAAGGTCCTTAAAAATCCAATTGCTCAATCCCACCTAAGATTCATACCCCGTGCAGAAAAAGGTGGTATAATAGTTAACAAAACATAGGCTCTCTGGGCCAGATTTTGCAGTTAAATCGCAATTTTTCCATCTACCTGCCATATAACACAGGTGAGTTAGTCAACCTCTCTGTGTCTTAATTTCCCCATCTATAAAATGGGAGTGATAACAGCAGTACAGAACCTATCTCATAGCATTGTTATGAAAAACAGATGAATTAATAAAAATAAAAACTCTTAGAACAGTACTTGTAACATTGTAAGTGTTCATTAAATGGTGATGTTGGTGGTAGTGATGTTCACTGTTACAATATCTCTTACAAGTAATTCTTTTGGCCTCTCCTTAAACACCTCCATACCTCCCAAAGCAGTCTGTGCAGGGTTGCCAAACATTCCTATTAATAAGAATATTAACAAAAGAATATTATAGAATATTATTATATTAATGTTAATAAAATATTAATAATATTTCAACCTTTCTTATATCCCATGTAAACATTCAGAACGACAACATTTTAAAACATACAGCTATTATACTACCCTTATATCTTCTCTTTTTCTAGGCAAAACATCTCTGATTTCTTCCTCATAAGACATGGTTCAGCCATCCTGATCATTCTCCCTTGACTGTGTTCTCATTTGTTTCTCCCGCTCTTAAATAGTAGTGCCCTGAACTGAATGTACTCAATATTCTAAACAACAGAGAATTAAGGCACACTATCACTGCCTTAGAGACATCATATTTTAAACATCTAATGTCACGGGACAGGCAGCCCCAGAGATGAGAATATTTTATGATTTTTTGGTAATGGAATAGTAAGAAGATCTTTCAGGCACATGGGACAACATTCTATCAAGGTTCAGCTATTAGCTGATTTGTGTGCCTACCAACTCCAGACAGTTACTTTCATCTGGCAAATCATTAGTATTCAAACTACCATATGACACTCAACTTAAACAACACTACCGGGCTAGGTTGAGTTGGCTAAGACAGTTTCAACTTTGAAGCCCAGAAAGTTAAAAGCAGCAAGAGACTTGGTGATTACAGCTCAAATCTTTCATTTTTGAGATGGGGAAATTGAAGTCCAAAGATATAAAGTGACTTCTATAAGGTCACACAGCAAATTAGTGGCAGAGATAAATAAGGCAATGTCTTTTCCTCTAAGTTATGTTTCCTCTAAATAATCTCAAGGAAAACATTTCCACTAAATCAAAAATTTTTGTTTATTTGCTTGCTTTTTACAATCTGAGGCTTTAGGGAATAAGGGGTGTGATTATGCAGAAGTTAGAGAAGTATAATCGGACAAGTTTTAACAGAGCAAGTTTCTTTGCATGGAGAGCCTCAAACAATTCCACAGAGCTTTTCTTATGAGATAAATACTTACTCTAGTGTCAAGTCTATTATCTTCATGGTGTCCTTTTCTGCAGTTGTTTTTCTCTTTCTTCCCCATTAAAGAGATACCAGTGCACTTATGAAAATAACTGTATTTTTTATATAGAATCACCAAAGCAGCTAGTATGCTTTAAATGAACCGAAGGCTATGGTAGATGCCTAAATTATACGTACATCACTGGATCCAGGTATCAGTAAGATCACCAGGAACCCATTTAGCTATCACCCAAATGAGGAATAATGAAGAGCCCTTTGAAATAGTGGACAAACCCAGACACCAGAATTTTGAAGCTGAAGCAAAGGAGGTGAAGTAAAAAACCTTCCTAACCTATACCCCAAACAGGCAAATAGCCTTAAAAATAGGAGAATCGGGGCACCAGGGACCTCTTGTATGACACTGGCTCAGAATTAACAGGGAAGAGAAGAGCTTGTAGTATGACACAAGTAATCTGTTGAAATGCCATTTAATCCAGCTTCTGGGAAACCTCCCCATAATTCAAGACAGAAACCTGGGCTATTGTAAGGGAAAGGGATCTGCAATCATTCAAGGGTATCAGAGTAGCTGCAGAAAAAAATGAGATATTAAAACTTTGAGGAAAAAAGGTAAGGTAGTTGGGACTCACTAGGGAAAGGGTAGTAATTAAGCCCCCCGGAAACAAATATCGGTATAATAATTACCTATGTCTTGGTTGTCTATCTGAAAATGATGAGACTGGGGTCACATAAAAAATAGTTCAGCATATGCCCTTTATATCTCACAATTCTTAATATTAAAAAGGACCAGATCCCAATCAAGTCCTGTTAAATCCGTTTGTTACCTAACAGAGATCCTGCTCTATTAACAGTGAAGTCCTCCCATGGCCTCGTTTGTCCAGAGATGAACAACTAGAGAACAAACTGCTGCCTCTGTCATACACACTGAAACCTCACAACTGCTCTGGGGATTCCAACACCTCCTCTCTTCACTGGATCTTGTCCAGTGAGGGTCCCAATTTAGAGAATTACACCACAAAAGCCTTCAAATTTCATACATGTAAAGGATTAACAAGAAACTCTTGGTAACCCAGAAATTTTAAAATCACCTCTCCAGTTCTCTGATTTAAGCTTTTAACACACAGAACAAGTACAGAGAGACTAAAAATGATACCTCAGAGACTGTGTTGCTAATAAAACATCTATTCTATCTATCTGTATTTACATTTCCAGGAAAAGGGAAAGTAGGCACAAAAATGTCACCAATTTACCAGAAAGCAGTAAGTAGAGGTCTAATTCTGTCTTCAGATGCCCTCAATGTCTGGAAGCCATACATTGCTATACCTGGGGGCAGCACACAACCTGGAATTGATGGCTCACCTACAGTCTTAGAGCCCAGCCTCTTTCTCGAGGGGCAGCCAGTAGGGAACATAGGCATGAATTTATATTTTTTTCTCTAATTTCCAAATACTCAAAAAACTCAGATTCAGGTCATTCCTTGCTTTATTGTGTGCATCCTCATGGATCCAAGGACAGTAGTCAAAAGGACAGCGAAACTCTATTCTTACTCACAATTTCAGAAAGCTAAAAAAAAAAAAACTATAATCAACCCCTATACAAGATATGCCAGTATAAGAACAAGAGGTATGTTTGGTAGAAGCACACCGGGAACAAAATAATTTCAAAAACTGAAGGCCACATATTAACTCTGAATTCAGGAGCAAACTTTTCTCAATTTGTTTATGGATTACATTAGCTTAATCTTAGCTAACCCAGTCCTTCTGTAAAAAAGCTACTAAGTCACCACTAGAGCTAAACAAAAAATTCCTAAATAACAGTAATTGCCAAAAAAAAAATGTTCATTTTGTGTGTTTCAAGGTAAATGAATCTCTTCTATTATGCCACCATAATCTATTTATGCTTAAATGAGGGCACATTTCTTCCCAGAAGTTTAATGAACTTGAGAATATTGTATTCTACGTACTCTCAGTACACCAGCAGTGAAAACAAATCAGAGTTAAATTATAATGAAAGCAAAAGTTTACAAAATAGTTCCCAATCATTTTATTAAATAAGGTTTCCATTTTCTGGGATGGTAATGAAATATAAAGAAGATAAATGAAATGTATAAATATTCATTTCTAATTTTTACCTGATTATAAAATTTTATTAGCAAAGGTTTATAATTTATACTTTGGATTTGAGAATGTGGTTTACACAGAGATATATTATTGAACTCAATTTGCATCACCTAGAAAAATAATGCCTAGAGGTCATGAGAATGCAGTAATACCAAAATAATACTTAAAAGGTTAATAATATAAAAAAATAAGTGTCATCACATTGAAAGGTATATTAACAAAAGCAATAATGGCTTGAAGTTGTTCTTCTTTTAAAAGGTTACATTTCTCTTGGAAAGCAAGGAAAACTTCTTATTGCAGAGGACAATCAAACAGTGGGATAATTTGCATATCAAGATAATTAAGGCACATTCATTAGCAGTGTTCAAGAAAGATTGGGTATGTTCATGTAAGGAACAGAGTAGGCTCTTTCCTGCTTAATGCAGGTGGTTTGACTCAATAATCAAAGAGAGCCCTTTCAATCTCATCTCCAAATGATTCATTATGGTAAAGTTGCCTTTATGGAAAGCAACCCTATCCAAATTAGTGTGAGAAGAAGGTAGAACAGGAGGAGTGAAAATACAATCCCAGCTTCCTCCTTCCAAAGCAAAATGCTCCCTATCACAAGTACTACCATCTTATTCAAACTGATATAGAAGGACCTGAAGATTCATATCTCATTCTAATCATGAAAAGTTCAAATTAGTCATGGAAAAGACTGCATGCTATATAATATATACATTGCTCTCTACAACACGTTGCTTAGAAGCCTTATAGGAATGCACAGATTTCATTATTCCCGTTATCATACTGCATTATAGTGATGTATCCCAATCATCACTAGGCAAGAAGGAATTCTGTACAAGAAAGTGTACATTAATCAGAACCACTTATATAGACTGTGGAGTTCTGCTTTAATCAGAAAATTACTGGTGTCCTGAGATCAGCTTCCATTGATTAATACTGATCAATTTGATAAAAAGTCTATCCAAAAAAAAAAAAAAAAAAAAAAGATAGTCTACTGTATTCAAATGTCATTTGGATCCATCGAGAAAATAAAGCTATCTAGAACAGGCCTGGCTCAATCAGGTTGATTTGCTACACTAGATCATCCTAGATTTTCTATTAATAATCAAGTCTTATTTTAAACAATTATTGAAAAGTGATCTTTCCTAAGTGTTTGAAATGCTAAAGAACCCAAACTATACTTTGGTCATGAAGGAATATTTGCATATGTATAGTCAACAGGAAAAAAAACAAACCACAGGAGCAGCCTTGGCATCACAATGACGTGTACACTAGCAGCATATTGGTGAAAGAAATGAAAACAAAATATTTTTGAGGCATAAAGATATCACATAAAAATGAAGCAAATTAGGGGAATATTGGTTGAATCCCAGAAAAGATAATCCTTATGAACATGAAGGAATGCTGTAAACTGTAAGTGAATGCCAGTAATGGAGTTTGTTAAGAGATTCATGTTATAGTCAGTGCTCTGCAAACTCCAGCCACTGGCTCTTATACAGCCTAAAAGATTAAAATAAAAATAAACATGGCATATCTCGTCTCCTTGAAAACATTCTGTATACACAATTTTATTACACTGAGGAAAAAAAAATACCAGGGCCTGATATTCCTTGAACTGTCAAAATACAAAAGAAATGAAAAAAAGTCTTTGCACAGATGTAGCAAAGTACTGGATTTTTATATTTTGGCAGGTGCTCAATATGCAGCCCACATAATCACATGTTAATGACTGGAGTGTGTTAATCAGCATGCATACCTGATTCCTTCTTGCCCAAGGGGGAAAAAAGCCAACTATACCAGAGCATGTTAATGTTTCTACTTTTGATAAAGATTTTGATAATATGCTAGGTAAGAAAACTTTTCCAAAAAGTGTATTTAAAGATGTATTATATCATTAAGGTTCATAATAAAATAATTCCAGTTTCCATAAACATCAAGATATTTTCCAGTAGCATACCAGTAATCATTTTGTTTAATGTAAAGAACCCAGATTTGGGAAAGATCTTTTTTTAAAGATCTACATTTTTTTTATTAGCAGGAATGAAACACTGCACATAACCAGGGTGTAGAAATACAAAGATGATCATTGTGTTAACACTAGACATCAGTTGTCTGTTTCACTACCCACACCATGCAATAAAATATAGTTTTACTTTTTGGTTCAAATTGTAAGTACATTTCTGTCATTAAATTTCTGAAATAGGTTTAAAAAGAGACAGTACTATGTACTAATACAGTTTCAAATTTACAGAAAATGGGAAATCTACAACAGAGCTTCCTGGAGAACGTTGTTTCATAACTCAGGAGACAAGGGCAGACAGTTTTTCACTTGTTACCAGAAGTCTAGGTTTGAAATTTACTTAAATTGAATGAATTTCCAAAATCTTAAAATGAGAGGAGTAGTAACTAAATTTTCCAGGAAGTCTAAACCTTGTCAGTTCATGGTTCTTTTCCTGTGATTCACAGACCAAGCAGGTACAAAAAGATGCACATAAATCTTGTCTTAGGTGTTAAGATTACAAAATGGGACCAGGCAAACTAGTGGGTTTCACTATACTCTCTAAAGTACAGTCTCAATAAAAGTGAGAAAATACATTTCATTTGGGTGTTATTTACTATCTTAAATGACTAAATCTTACCAAAAACTGGCAACAAGTTTTTAAAATCTTTTAAAAGCTTAAAAAATTAGAAATCTTCTAAAATCCTACCACAACATAAATAATGGTGGAGAAGGATTAAATCCTCACTCAAAATTCCTGGACTATGTTATCATGTATGACAACAGCTCCAATCCCAGTCACAGTACAAAGTTCACACCAGAATTTTTATGACTCAAAATGAACTGCATAGAACACTCCAGAGTTGATTAGCAACTTCTTTGGACTAAAAGCAAGAAAGGCAGAAACGAGAAATTGTTTACGAGCAAGACAGTATTGTTCCTAGTATTTATTAAATATCCCAACATGCCTATGACTATTTTCTTTCAATTACAGCAAAGGCCATCATTGGCATCTTTTATTTACAGTGAAAAAATATTTTTAAAACTTTTCTAAAAGATAAAACTCACTCAGGGGAATTTAAGTAGATCTCTAAAATACGAAGCTCTGATTTTCTGGGGCTGAAGGTCCAGCATGGCTATTTTTACTTAATTACACCAGAAATTGAAAGGCAGATGCATATAATCCCATTTTGACTTACATTACATATCAATATAAGCATGCAAGCAAGAGCACAACAATCTTGTTGTCACTTTTTGGATCTTGTAAGAGATACTGTTGGTACTCTGCCCACATCCTCATGGCCTGCCCCAGAAGTCACCTGCAACCAATTCCCTCTTAAGTAAAAAGCTTCTGTCCTCACATGGGACCATTTTCTGTCCAGGAACAAGCCTACCCTTGGCCCTCTTCCTTGATCTTCACAATTTCATTTCCTGTTCATTCTTAACTAAATTTCTGCTCTCTTGACTAACATCATGGCCACAAGGCTTAAAATACTCTCCTCAACTTCTGTGTGAATCCTGTCCTCTTCAGAATCTAGGGGAACTTGAAGAATAACCTCTCTAATTGTTCACTCTTCCATTTACCCTCAAATTCTCATGGGCACTATTGCCATAATTTTCCTACTAGGTGTCCTTGTTTCTGGTATTATCTCCCACAATCTGTATCCTGCACAGCAGCCAATATGATTTTTAAAACATAAACCAAATCATGTTAGACTCTTGCTTAAAATTTTCCAATGGCTTCCTGTTGCACTTGAAGTAAAGCCCAAACACCTCACTGTAGCCTGTGATACCCCCAAAGTCTGTAGCATCTGACTTCCTCTTTGATTTCATCTCATACCATTCTCTCTCACACCCACTCCATTCCAGTCACTCTATTGTTTTCTGTTGTTCAAATACACCAATGAAAAAGGCTGCTGCACTTTCTGTATATTCTAGCTGGGTGTCTTCCCCCAAATTTCTGCATAGTTTGTTCCTTCTCATTCAAATCTCAACTCAAAAGTCACACCTTCAAAAAGACCTTCTGGACTGTTTAGTCATTCTTGATCACATTTTCTTATTTAATTTTCTTTATTCCACTTATCATTGTCTGACATTGGCTCACTCTGTGAAACTTCTTTATTGTCTGTAATACTACTAGAAGTTCCAGGATAGCAGGGCTCTTTCCTGATTTATTCATAAGAAAGTCCCTGTGCCTGGAACTTAGTAGGTGCTATATATTCAAGTAATCTTTAGGAGACAATGGTTACACACAGTATCATACTTCCAGTCACTAAATATAACCATAAAATGTTCCTTCATCCTTGTTAACATTGAATAGAACGATACACTACACATTTTTTCCATGAAAAAATGATGTGAATTTATTACTGTCTAATGAATCAGTCCTTATGGGAACAAAAACACCTATCAGGAGACAGTGTCAATATTCCTCTGGGAAAAAAAAAGTACTGGCACACCCATACCATAATGAAAATAGTAGTGGCTGTATATAGTGAAAAAGGACAGTAAATTTTTATTTACACTAGCTTTTCAGCCTTCAGATGGAATTTATCAATTTACAGGAAACTTAAAATCAAGAATTTTGGTGTCTATAGCATAAGCTATTATAATTAAAATCAGAGCCTAAAACTTTTTAATCTCAAATTGGTCTTTGAATGTCAAACTCTAAAATTTCTATTCTCCTTTGCTTATGCCACAATGAATTATCTTCCTTGTTTGAAACTGTGGGGTCTCATATTTTGTTGGAACGCCACGTCAGAATAAGCAGAATTTCAACATTTCAAGATTTTTTTTTTCTAATCAGGAAGTGGGGATTAGCAGAACTTCTCTGCTTTGTCTTTACCCCCTCTTTACAGTAAAGCTCTTCTGTGGTCTTAATATTTCAGAGTTAAACCCTTCCTGAACCCAGGAGATAAGAAATTTTTGTTTCTTACTGTTCATGAGTGAAGGCCATCAAAAAAATTAATAACTGGAAACTGAATAGGTGCTAATAGAATTTGTGTTACTGTTTTTTACTTTAAAATTTTATTTCTCCACACCTATTTTATGGGGTTCAATTACAGTGGGTAACAAGTATAAGAGAACAACCAAGTTTCACTTAACATCATGACAATACTTTTGGATTCCTAATTATTTGAAAGTGGAATGAGGTAAAATGTTTATTAAATTTTACTTCAGTCGTCTCCCCACCCCAACACATACACACACATGCATGCGTGCACATATACACATATGCATATGCGCGCACACACACACACACACATATACACACACTCGATATGTAGGTTTTCAGGACTGCCCAGAAACCTAAAATCCTTTCTATTGTTTTTCTTCCCCATAAAGAAAAACTGGTTGGTGATATGATACTTGCAGTGTAAGTCATTACAGGTCTGATGCTACAGTTGTTACACATTATTGAATCTATCGAATGAAAAGGGAGCACAAAGGGAATTTCCAAATGCAGCTGCTATTTCCCATTTGTTAAATCCTTTTATTATACCATATAAGTACACAGCTGGGAAATACTATAGAGTGGGAGTTAAAACAAAATATTTTGGCTTCTAGACATTCAGAATACACAAAGGCTCCAGTGGAAAGCAGTGCTTGATATCAAAAGAGAGTGAAAGTTTGAAAACATTTCCAGCAAATATGATTTCTTTTATACTAATATATAACATATTTGCGAATTTAACTATTTTATACGACCATAAATCCCTCTTAATATAAATTTGGTAAGCAAATTATTAATATCTATTTTCTGATAAAAGTTTAGATCATAAAACTTTGCAAATAACTCACTGAAGCAATTTGGCACTTGCCAAGATACAAACAAAATTTTACAGTTCTCTAAAGAAGTAAAATTTAAAGGGTATTATTTCTGCCTCAACCTATATTTTTCAGCTTCATTACTTTTATTTGTCCATGACTATATTTGGCATAAGTGGTAAAATAGATCTTGAGTCCATCCTTTCTCTCTATCCCATTTGCCCAAACCACTACCATCTCTTAACTGGACTTCTTAAGTAGGCTCCCAATAGGTCTTACTCCTTTCACTCTCTCTCCTTCCCATCCATTCATACTACAGACAGAGTGATCTATCTGCAATGTTCTAAAACCTTTCAATGATTCTCCATTGCACTTAGATGCAAACCTCATTTCCATCACATAATCTATATGGTCTTGTTGGATATAGCCTCTACCAGTCTCTCCAACCATATCTGATGCTACCCTGTAACCTCATTCATTACACTCCAGCCACTAAGACTATCTTTCATTTCCTGATACTCAGCTATATTTTTCTCCCCTCAAATATTTCCTCCATGCTGTTCCCTCTGCTATTTTTACTCTTTCTTCTATTCTTTGTCTGGCTATTCCTATCATCCTTAAGTCAGAGAGGGCATCCCTATCCATCTATTCTAAATTAGGTTTATCCCATTATGTTCTCACATAGCATTCTGCTCTTTTTCTTCCTAACACATGTCACAATTTTAATTATATACTTATGTATGTGTGTTTATTTAACTTCTGTCCCCTCTCCTAGATATTAGTTCCATGAAAGCATAATCATTCATGCTTTTTCCACCACAATACAGCCAGCACCGAGTAGAACACTGAACCCAGAAAAGGTGCTCCATAAATATTTGATGACATAAAAATAAAACATGGCCCTACTATATTCTCAAAAAGCCAGTGGCAGTGACTAGCTATTTCACCCTTGCTATCTTGGAAGTACAAAAATGATTAAGTTCAATCAGAAAAACTTTTAGTCTTGCCTTATTATACTTTCTCTTTCCCCATGTAAGGAAAATAAATCTTCCAGTGTATCTATTAATTGTGTAATGATAATCCCCTGTGAACCTAAGTTCACAGTCTAGAAAAGTTAGTCTAGAAAAGTCTTATTTTTCTCCCAATCTCCTACTTTTCACCTACTGTTACAGAGCACTAGTTGTACCTGCAAAATCACCTGAGAAAGAAAAATGTCTGCCTCCATAATTTATGGAATCAAGTCTTCGACATTAAGCATTAAGCACAGAGCAAGAATTTAAACATAGGTTATCAGTTGTAAAGGCGTTTTTAAATATTACCTTATTTTTTTACTAAAGAATATAACTTTTCATGACAGGCCACTTAAGATATCTTTCATTAACATCAACCAAAAGTTAAGAAATGTAAAACAGGTTTTCAATTCCTACTCTAATAAAATATGTTAAGGTTTTGGTCAGTTGTAGATGCTAAAAAATTGGACATTTTTGCTTTAAACTAGACAATGCCACTTACCGTGGCCTCTGTTTTGATGGCTAGAGACAGAATTTAGCATGGGAAAGCTGGCTAATACACTCCCTGGATCTGATGTTTCTACCTTCAGGGCAAACTCCTGAAGTCTGATTGAATGATACTCAGGAGCTTTGCACGTCCTTTTGAAATTAATGTATAGGCACAAAGTGAGAAAAGCTTTATCATAAATCAAAAATGACCATTAAAAATGATAAATACCTGCATTTCCTCCACTGAATATGTATTCACCATATGACCTCATTCACATAGACATGTTTGCTTAATACAACATTTCAATGTTAATACACAGCCACGCTTTATTTGATCGTACCTATTTTGTGTTATTATCAAGTTTACCACCTTATTAAGAAATTCAGAGAGGCGCCTGGGTGGCTCAGTCAGTTGAGCGTCTGATTCCTGATTTTGGCTCAGGTCATGATCTCACAGGTTCATGGGTTCAAGCCCCACATTTGGCTCTGCGCTGACAGTGCGGAGCCTGCTTGGGATTCTCTCTCCCCCTCTCTCTCTGCCCACCCTCCCCTGCTCCCTTTCTCTCTCTCTCTCTCTCTCAAAATAAATAAATAAACTTTAAAAAAAGAGAGAGATTCAGAAAATAAGATAACCAAAACTCCCCCAAATTAAATTAAATATCTTTTGGCAAGTTGACCTAAGAATGTATAAAAAACTAAATCAGAAACCATTTTCCAATTTTTCCCAGTTACTAGCATATTAGTAATATTAATAATATACATGGTGTTTGTTTCATGATCCGAACACAAATAATTCTATGATATGTATTTTGAGCTTTCTCTAAAACATGTATTTGTGATGAGGCCATACTAAAGGACACGCTTAGTGACAGTGGCCAGATTTTAAAAGCTCACCATTCTTTGCTGAGACGACAGAACAGCGTCCCAGTCAGCATCTTGTTGAATGGTATTGACAAGTGTTGGTAGCTCCTCAGAGTGAGGTTTGTTGTGCATTATGGGGTGCAGAGGCAGATGGGAGGCCACATGTTGATCACCACCCTCTTCCTTTTCCCTTGAGGTCAAATCTTGGGTCATGGCTTCCTCTCCATCAGCTGCACAGGCAAATGGAGAGGTGGCTTGCTTGGAAGACATTCTTCTGCAGGAGAGAGAGAAAGAGCATGGGTTCAAAAAATCTGTCAATGACAAAAGAACAAACCATCCCTTACATTTGACTAATTCAGGAAAAAAAGTAGGGTCTCTAACTTCAAGTTGTTTATGAGCTACTTTAAACCACTGATAAAAGTTCAGCTCATCTGTACCACTCTCCCTCTCTGCTTTTAACCCAGCAAACCTCTTCCTAGTAATTGCTACACATCTCCCTTCTCCATCCACAAATGAAATTTTCATGGAACAGGTTTTCATAATGTATAGTATATGCATATGTGTATTTTTCCTCCCAATTCTCCCAACTAGATTATTAGCTTCTTAAGAGTAATTCAGTTGATGGCTAACAATGGGGGGGGGGGGAGGGGGAATAAATAAATAAGTGAATAAACTGGCAAATAAGCCAGTTTGAAGAATAATTTCAAAGTACAAATATCCAAATTTCTCTTACGCTTTATGTAAGAACAAAAGAAGTCTATGTGGGAAAATATAATCAGGAGAATTCACAATACATGTTGAAAGTCCTAAGCAAATTTGGTCCTGACTTTAGTTTATACCTTGTAAACTACACCTATGAGTGCTAGTCCTAACATTGTTTAGTGTCAATCTGATCCTTTTCTAAAGATCTTCCAAATGTGTCAACTACTTTAACTTAACTTTTAAGTGACATATTGATTGAGTGGCTGATAGATTAGTCTTAGGACAATTTTATAACATTTGAATAGAGTATATGAAATACCTATGCCTCTATTTTATATTAGAAAGTACATACAAAATTCAAAACATTTACTGTGAAAATTGTAAAATGCCTACTATACATCATATTTTTTTTTAAACTGCAGAAACAAGAGTGTCTGGGTGGCTCAATCAGTTAAGCATCTGACTCTTGATTTTGGCTCAGGTCATGATCTCAGGTTCATGAGATCAAGCCCTATGTTGGCCTGCTAGGGATTCTCTCTTTCTCTCTCTCTCTGCCCCTCTCCTGCTTGCTTCTCTCTCTCTCTCTCTCTCTCTCTCTCTCTCTGTCTCTCTCTCTCTCTGTTTCTCTCAATAAATAAATAAATAAATAAATAAATAAACTTAAAAAAACTGCAAAACAATTACTGTACATTCATCTATGTACCCACAAGTAAACATTGACTGCATTCTGCACAAGGTCTCCATTCTATGCTTTATCAACATGATTTTCTTAGCAAAATGTTTAGAAACAAAACCATCAAAAGTTTATAACTTAAGAGACAATTGAGAATTTTTTCTAAAACTTTAAGTTGTTTTTGGTTTATAGCATCTTTAGCTCTAAAACTGCTGTGTAACGAAGGAATAAAATCTCCACCTTAATTGCTCTTTAACATTAATTGATTTCATACCATTTTTTAAAAAATGCACAAATCAGTTAACATAGGAAACCACATGAGCATTTTTCAAATTAGCAAATCATTAACTTGCTAGTACTGTTTCTACAGACAAATAAATACTGATTAAAGGGTCTAGAAATCTGAGATTAACAGTTAAATTTACAAATCTGTCACATGCTTTCATGAATATTGCAGTGAAGGAAATATCAAGTGCAAAGAAAAATAATTAAGTTAATTCCAATTTAAACAGTAGTTTTTATGTAGCAGCCCATGTTTCACATAGGATTTAACAGCTAATGCTAAATTTCTCACAATTAATGAGGGGGTTCAGATTTAGTATCCTACAGTGAAAAAAATTAATATAAGATCAGCTAATCTAATTATGCACAGTTCTAAATAAAAGTATTACAGGCTTTTGAAGTGCTTTGAAACATATTAAAATGCTGATACCTACTTATAATAATCATTCTACAAATAATAAAATTTCATCCATTAGACTTGATACTAGAAAATAACATGGGGAAAAGGAAGTGCAGAAGAACGTCTATATTCTCTTTGAGGGGAAAGAAATCAAATGCCCTAAAGAGTACTATATCAAAGAATCAGATAAGTATATTCTTGACTTATTTCTATCAGTACTCACAGATAGAAAAATGTATATGCATGTGTAGAAAATGTTACCAAAGGATGTTTCTTATTGTACAAGAATCACTGTAAAATCCTACAGTAACACCAGGCAAATTATAACTGGTCTGCAAGTTTATCCAGAGTTTACCATGAACAACAAGAGTGTTTTCATAGTCCAGATAATGATAGTGCCAATAATGTAATCATTCACATGGAAAACAAAAGAATGAATTTACTGCTGCTTTTAAAAACAGTTACATACAATTGGAAGTCATAAGGCAAAACTCAGAGTGACTTTAGCTCCCCAACAAACATCCTCTTATTATAAAGTGACTTGGCTCCTTCCAATAGCAATATCTGTGATTGTTGCTTTAGTATAAATTAATCATGACACAAAACCCAAAATGAAAAGTCTCTTAAGAATAATTTCAAGTATAAACTGCACCAATGAACAATAGTGCACAATCCTAATTAAACACAACCGTGCAGCTGTAAAAATAGACTAAATCTGTCCAAAGCTGAGTTGAGTTTAAAGGCTGGTTTGTTAGAGTGTTTTCTTAAGGAAGGCTGGGCCCTCAGTCTTAATCAGCCAATAAATTATTTCCTGCAATTACATTAAATAGAAAATTATCTTCAAATGGGGAGTGTTAATTGAAAATCAAAATTCAGAGGGAAGTTTAGAAATTACACGCTGAATACAATTAGTGAGGAAAGGCTTCACCTCTACTTCATCAACAGTCTTCTGGTGATTCCTCCAGTGACCATTCAGGAAAGCTACCTATTTATAACATCACACAATTTGTCTTTTATTTTGCACCTCCAAATACAAATGTCTATCAAGGTTGCAAATAAAAGGTAGGCTGCCAAAATAAAGCAATATTAAATTTGACTGCTCATCCTCAGTTCACACCATCATTAGGGGACAAGGAGAGGGGGAAGGTAGGACAATAATGATTATTGTTAACAACCAAGGAGGGCATACTCAACTTTGAAACCCTTCCCTTTAGCAAAGGAATTAACATTTGTGTTCCAAGAAGAATACTTTACCATATCATATTTTATTTAAGTGCTTGAGTTTACTGTAGCTCTCAGCATGTTGTTCGCAGAGAAAACAGTGATTTTTTTGTGGTATTGTCCCCCTGCAGGCCATTTCCTTTTGATAAAATTGGTGGGCTTCTTTCATTGTTGTTCTTGTTGTAGTTTGGTAGTTTTGTTGTATTTTTAAAAGGAAAATGTGTACAAATTCTTTTTAAAACACAGTTTATTAAACAAGTCTTAAATTTACTGATTATTAGATTCAATTTACCGATTCCTTTTTGCACAATTACTTTATTAAAGAATGCTTCAACTTTCTGATTAAATCCTCATTCATTTCTTTACTTTGGCTTTCCCTTTTAAAACACTTTACTAGACCAACTGAACTATTCTGGAAGCTGTGAAGATACTTGACTTTTGGCAATGCCTTTACCATAACCATTGCACCATGGTTACTCTCCTTTAGAAACTCATAAGTCAAATATACACTTGTTTTAATGTTTTAAAGTGTCACGTGGGATGTTTACTTTTATTTTTAATGCTCACATAGTAATTTTTCATTACCAAAACTTTCACCCCCAGCATATTAGAACAGCATCTTACTTTAGCTGCTGTCATATAAAACTAATAAGCAAAAGAATCAAAATCCTTGTGAGATGGTCAATTTATATATGACTTTACTTTGTTTTATTTTTGCACTATTATAACTTAAAAATCATTCAAATGAATTGTTTTTTTAATTTGTATTAAAAAAAATCTCCCTAGTTATACCCCCTGAAAACAGGGGTTTATAATGGAAGTGCTGACACAACCCTAACTAAAGCAGCGCAAATGTTGCCGCTATAATACACAAAATCAAGTTCTATTATTCTAAACTATCCTCGCTCATGGGATTTTTCTTTACTGTGCTCCCAGCCAAACTGCTGAAGCATGAAAAATTTAAATGCAATCAAATGCGCCCAATTCTACTTTACTAGAACAAGTGTCTACAGTGGTACAATCTTAAAAGGAGATGCAACAGATTTGTTTGGTGTTTTTTTTAACTGTTTATTTATAATACAGTGCATTGGAGATAAAATAAAAGAGGAAATTACACTCACATGGTACTAGTGTATTGACTACACAGAGTACATTATAATCAGAGAGAAAAACTACATTGTCAACTTATCACATTGGTTAAACAAGATGGTTTTCTGGGGCATAGCTATTATCAAGTAAAACCTCCAAAGAGAATTACATATCTTTGGGACACATGAAACTAAATTCCCATCATGTGTTCCCCGAGTTTGAAATGTCTCTGCCCAGAAGATCAAGTGAATTCCCAGGATGCCAGGACATTGTGAAGAACTTCAGGGCTTAGGACTTTTGGGAATGAGATTGTTGGAAATAAGTCTCTAGCAATTGATAATGTTTTCTAGGAAGTCAGTAGGAGTATCTCTAGAAAGATGATAATTATTTTGCTCCAAAACCCCAGTATGAAAGCTGAATGTCTAGGCCATTACAAACTTAATCAGACAGTACATTTACTTTGTGTTCTTTGACAAGAAATTAAGATTCTCTGGTCCAAGACTTTATAAAATGGTAAGGATGTGCATATGTATACATTAATCCCTCTGTCTCAGAAAATTAAATGTTCTAGAATTTTAAACCAGCCCAATCTGATGTTGTTAATTTTAAAGAAACAGTTATTTGTATATGTTTAAAGGTTAGGATTATTTTAAAACAACTTTCTCATAAGGCATCGCCGCTTGAAATTACTTTTTTTAACTACTGCTTGGGAAGAATCCATTTCAAAACTATCCTTTCGGATTTAGATAAGTTTCAAAAAGAGCCACTAAATTTATCGGAACAATATTTTTAACCTGATTTTTAAAATTTATTTCTTTATTTCTAAGATAATTATCAAATGGCATTCACTTTTTAAGTGTATCACATTTATTCAAAAGAAGCTCTGTTTTTAACATAGAGCAACATTTAATAGTTGGTTTACTTAAAGAAAAAATTAAAAATTCAGGACAATATTCACATTTACTTTTGCAACTCAGCCCCAGGCTACCAAGGTAGACTTATTTCAGTCAAATAATTCACTGTTAATTTAATGCTGCAATTGATCTGATACTGAGAAATAAACAACTAATTTTCCAAAAATATAACACAGTGCCTCTCATTTTAAGAAGCATGAGTAACAGATATGCTCAGCTGCCAAAATGCACAATACTCAGGAACCCTACAGAGGATGCCAGTCCACCCAGCCTAGGGCAAAAAAAAATGATTTTAAAACTTTTTTCCTGTACCTCTAATTCCCCCCCTTTAAGGATTGAGGGGTGGGGAAGGATCCCAATTCCAGACATTAAAATGAAGACATCCCTTTCAAAGCTTTTCCTGTTTCATTTGAGTAAAGCCTGAGGGTGGTTGTTGATTCTTTGTATTGTTTTCTCCAGCACTACCTCCACTCCCCAACTCCACCCCCAAACTGCCCCAGGCTTCTGCCAGGTTTTTTTTGTCTCTCTTTCATCTGGGGCTTTTGGAAATGAGTTAATAAGTAACTGAGAAAACTCAGAGAAAAAGAAGGTAACTGCCTGCAGAGCTGTGTTGGAGGGTTGTAAACCTATCTTTTAATGTTTGTAGTGGCTCTTTCAGAACATAACATGGTAACATATACAGACAATATCTGTTAGAAGAAAACTCACTGATTTGTGTTATCTGTCAGATCAACAGAGATGAGGCAAACGAAATATGCTTGAGGCCCTTGAAGTATGTCTAAGAAGGGACCTCAATTAATGGATTCTGACTTAGCTAAGCCTTCTAATTTTTCACACCAAAGCACAAAATTGTCTCCAAAGGCCTTCTGAGGTTCTTACAAAACAAGGACTACCTGGAACAGATTCTTCTCAAGTCATCAAAGTTTGTGTTTCTAGAGTTTATATTTAGCTGACAATATTGCTGTCACTTTATATAGCTTAAGACTGTTCTTTGGACTAGAGCTCATATGTCTTGGAATGCTTTGACTCATGAATTGTTTCTCCTGATAATGTTACATCACGTAACCACCTCTGTCTAATTGGTTAGTATCTGCTGGAAGAGGCAGGCAACCAGCCTAAAGACGAGCCTGCTTGCCTGACTGCCTATGGAAAACCAGTAATCATTACATGTGTCTCTGAGTATCCAGTTTCTTCAAGAGATCAAAACAACTTGACTTCATGTAACCTCTGTCTGTACTTTTGTTTATAGTAATATTGAATTTTTCTCACAGTTTATGTACCAGAAACTTGTTGGGATCTTTGCTTTGGAAAGCCAGGCCCAGAATTTATAAATACAATCAGCCACTTAACAATACGAACAAAACCAAACAATGGCTACTATAAATACACACTAAGTTAGAGGATTTTAATCAAGCACAATGACTTTATAGCTCAACTAAAAGACCTCTATGTGGCTTGAATGAAAGCTGTCTAAAATAATAGCAGAATGAGTTTATTTATATATGCTTACTTTGAATCTCCTCTTCACATGAAATGAGAACCATAGTTTTTAAAATGAATGCCAAACATGTCTTTGTCAGCTTGAAACCAATCCTCTAGTCTGGAAGCCCAATTACAAGTGGATAATATCTTATCCACTTATTAACAAAAATCATAAACCAGAACAATAACTTCTCAGAGAGAAAGGGTAGGAGGCTGTCCCTGTATACTTTTCCATCCTTACTTCTATTTTCACTTTTTTAATATTGCCAGAAAAAAGAGAAAAATGAAAATTGATGCTATATAGATCGTTTCAAAAAATGAAGGCTCACACATGATGACAGTGAACAAAATTACATAAAGAAGTTCATCTTTGAGGTTCTCCTTCAGCTAAATAAAGCAGCAATCCAGCAATTCGTCTCTTTCATGTAAATGAAATAAGGCATAAATTTCAGGTTCCTATCAAATAAGAAGAGGAGGAGGAATGGGGAGGGGAGAAGGAGGGAAAGGTGGAGAGGGGTGAGGGAAGGGAAGGGAAGGGGAGGGAAGGGAAGGAAAGGGAAGAGAAACAACCGTGGCTTTGCAGTTCATTTTCAGTTTGTCTGCTTAATGAAAACCTCATTGTACAACCCTGAAAACCATTTCCAGCAGGCAAAGTATTTCTGATTCAGCGGAGGTTACACAAGCATCAAAGCAGTTAAATATAGGTGCCAAGCTGCATTGCCAGGAGCTCTTAGTACTGTGAGTTAGTGTTACCTGACAGCTTAGTGAATATAAAATTACTTGTTTCTCCAATTGAAGACAATCAAATTGTCACCTTCCATTGTAATAATGCACAACTAGTGATCAGCAAAGTGCAAACATAATTACCATGAAGAAAACAAAAAATCAAATCTAAATCTCTCTACAGAGTAAACACATCTATCTGGCTTCCCCCAAAAAGGAGTGCATTTTAATACTGACAGCTATGATGCAATCTTTCTTATTTAACAATAAGATTTATTAGTCTCACATTAAATTAAAATAAAAAACAACATGAAAGACCAGTTCACAAAAAGCGAATACAAATACCAATGAGAGCACTACAACTTTCCAGACAGAATACAAGGCCTACAAATTATATTGCTGCCATTTGGGCCAATAATGTTAAGTGTATGTCAGCAGCACGTCCATTATAAAAACCATGCTTTAAGAGATTTCTTTCCAGACTAGAAACCTTTCTGAAAGTTGAAAAAGACAGGTAGGATTGAACCTCAAAAGCTTTTGTCTGCATTTCTCCTTTAAAAAAAAAAGTTATGCTTCATTTTTGTCTTCTGAAGTGGCGTGTCTTTTCAAGATTGAAAATTCACCTAACAAAACTGATTTAGTAATCTCTATCCAAGTTTAGAAAAATAACCAAGCATAGGGTACAGGTTCACAATTATTACTGAAACACTCAGCATCTGAAATTCTTGTCCAAATTTGGTGGCCAGATTGGTCCATTATGAAAGTAATTTCAGTATAACCCACAACTGGGTTAGTATTAAAGCACTGAAAATTTGACCTGTTTCTCCCATATCCTGAAGATTCCTAAGATATAAATACAGATGTTGCTGCAAACGAACTGCTGTTTAAAAGCTCTTTTGGGGAGGCGCCTGGGTGGCTCAGTTGGTTGAGCATCTGACTTTGGCTCAAGTCATGATCTTGCGGTTTGTGGGTTTGAGCCCCACATTGGGCTCTGTGCTGAGGGCTTGGAGCCTGTTTTGGGTTCTGTGTCTCCCTCTCTCTCTGCCCCTCCCCTTCTCATGCTCTGTCTCTCTCTCTCCCTCTGTCTCTCTTTCAAAAATAAGTAAACATTAAAAAAAATTTTTTAAACGCTCTTTTTGTAAAGTGATTTTATATCTAACTCAAAAGTTAAAACATTCAGATTTACATCATTCCTTCCACTATGGAAAAAACTAGCCCATTCTGAAAACACTCCACACATAGGGGCTTTCTTCTTTCATTGATAATGCCCTCCTTTTTTTTTTTTTTTTATGTTTATTTACCCTTGAGAGAGAGAGAGAGAGAGAGAGCAGGGAGGGGGAGAGAGAGAGGGAGACACAGAATCAGTAGCAGGCTCCTGGCTCTGAGCTGTCAGCACAGAGCCCAAAGCGGGGCTTGAACCCATGAATCATGAAATCATGACCTGAGCCGAAGTCAGATGTTTAACCAACTGAGCCACCGAGGCACCCCATAATGCCCTCCTTTTTTATCAGAGATATATAACACGCCCACCAGCCATTGCCTTATATTCCATTTTTACTTGATACTTGTGTTCTAAATATCATTTTTAATCCTCCAACACATATACAAAAATGGGTCAGTTGAGGGAGAGGGAGAAGCACAGCACTAGAGTGCAAGTGGTATGAATCAGAATCCATCACAACGTTAGATTCCCTGAGCTTGAATCTTCACATATAAACTTAGACATTTCATCCTTTATAAATCTGAAATGACCAGCCCATCTTACACTGCGTTCTTATTCCACCACTACCCCTTTTTAGAATGGAAGCATGGTTTGGGGCGCCTGGGTGTCTCAGTCAGTTGAGCGTCTGACTTTGGCTCAGGTCATGATCTCACAGCTCGTGAGTTTGAGCCCTGTGTCAGGCTCTGTGCTGACAGCTCAGAGCCTGGAGCCTGCTTCGGATTCTGTGTCTCCATCTCTATCTCTGTCCCTCCTGTGCTCTCTCTCTCTCTCTCAAAAATAAATAAAACATAAAAAAAATTTTTTAATAAATAAATAAATAAACATTAAAAAAATTTAGAATGGAAGCCTGGAGAAAAGGGTGAGATAAAGGCACTGGATTGACTGTGTAGCTAAATCAGAAGCGGAATGAGGATAGGAGAAAAAAAGGAAAGCGAAAGTCCAATCTCCAGTTGCAAGTTTTATTGTGATTTCAGATAAATTTCACATCATTAAAAGAAGTCTGAGTTTGAGAAATAAGACTGTTTTGGAAAAGATCTTTTTCCTTGACCTTGCCAACTTTCAAGTCACATAATAAAGCTTCCCCCGCCCCACCCTGGCCCAAGAAACCCTACTTATAAGCTTAACAAAATAAAAACCTCCAGGCACAGAGGGGATGCCATCAATGTTTTTTGAACTTCAGTGATGAGAACTTAATACATTCCTAAAATATGCTCCTGCAGAATATTCCTTGCAATATAGTAATAATAAAAAAAGGATCAACAAGAGGAAGAAAAAAAAAAAAAACCTGTTGTCATAGAATGTCTTCTAGTCCCAAGGAGATAAATGCTTGCAAAGATATTATCATAAGCTTACAGAAAGAAACTAGAAAATATTAAAGGAAGAAAAATAAAAAATATTAAAAGATTTTGTTTTATTTAAAAAAAAAAAAAGCCTATTCTGTATATTCCACGAGACTAGGGATCATGTCTGTCTTGTTCTTTACTGGATTGTCAATGCCCCACACAGTGCACACACATTGTAGACAATCAGCATTGTCTACATATCATCTAAAATTGGAAAGAAAGAGAAAGGGAAAATCAGAGAGGGAGAGATGAGCAAACAGCTTATTTTTCAAACTTAAGGTGAATACATAATCACAGAAAATACCACTCATATGTTAATGCTGCCAACTTAAACATTATTCTTTCTCTATGCTCTTTTTGTCAAACATCCCATTCCCTAATATTTAAATCATATAATTTTTATATTTATATACCCAACACTGAGCTCTCTCTCATCATCCTGAAATACAACAGTCCTCAAATGACTGCTAGACATTTATACCAAGATGTACTCTGCTATGTCATATTCAACAAACTTAAAATTAGTTTCATCATTATTTTCCTCAACACTCTCCCTCATTCACTCACACCCAGAAAAGCATCATTCTCGGAATCATCCAATTCAAAACATGACACTGCATCTGTCTCCTCTTTTATTCTTGTTCCTCAGTGCCAGCCTGTCATTAAATGCCACCAAGTATTCCTTAATAAAATTTCTTCTGCTCACACCTTCTTACCATGCTCATAATCACCTGAGTATTGGGCTTTATTACACCTCATACCTAGACTCTTGCAGCAGGCTCTAAACTGGTTTCCCTAATTTCATCCCCCTGCCCCTCTAAATCAATCTTACTGCCACTCCCTTTATCAAGCCACTCTTTTGATCAAGAAACATCAGTGGCTTTCCCCTGATGACAGAAAAAAAATGTCTAACCTCTTGACTCTGGCATTCAAGGCCCTCCATCCAGAACCAACCAATTTTTCTAAATTTATCTTCTATTATTCTACACTGTAACCTTCTATTCTGACTATACTGATACACTTAGACTTCACTTATTGCTGCCTCCTTATCTTTGCTCTGCCTGCCTCCCCCTACTTCCCTCACCCACCTTTCTTATTACTAGGAAACCACAGGAGACTATTCCCAGGAACTATGATCCACATTTCTAATCACTTCTAATAAGTGCTCTGAAAATTCATTTTTTATGTCACTCATTCAACACTTAATGCATACTATCTTACATAATGTTTTTAAAGAGTGTAATATCATTGTATTTCTTAAGACTAATCCCAACCAGATTACAAACTTTTCAAGGGCAAGGACAAAATCCTAGCTTCTCTGCATTCCCACAAGTACCTAGTATAATATTTCGCATAAAGAAAACACTCAATAAATATTATTTTCCCAATTACTTAAGTATTATTAAATGAATTGGCAGAAATAAATTTAGAGGATTATACTTAACCAGAGGATTTAAAGCAAAGCCTCTAGGTTTCTGTACCTAACTTGATTTTACAGGGCTATCGCCTCTTCTCCCATCCTTGGCCAAAAAAATTCATTTCATACCTTAAAAGTACTACATATTCTATGCCAACCCCCCCCCCCACCAAATCATCAATCTATGTTGATAGAAACATTAGGAAGATGGATAGATAGACAGATGGATGGATGGATGGATGGATGATGTTAGAGAGATAGCTGAAAAGATACATGAATAGTATTTACTATATGCTTGAAAGTATAAGTCACTGTACTGAGAGCATTGCTACATGTATTACTTCATTTAGTTCTCAGAACAGTTCTAGCATTTAGATAATGTCACTGATCCTGTTTTACGGATAAGGAAACAAAATCAACAAAAAAAAATTTTTTTTTAATTAAAATTTGCCTAGGGGCGCATGGGTGGCTCAGTCAGTTAAGCATCTGACTCCTGGTTTAGGCTCGGGTCATGATATCGTGGTTCCTGAGTTTGAGCCCCACATTGGGCTCTGTGCTAACAGTGCAGGGCCTGCTTGTGATTCTCTCTTTCTCTCTCTCTCTCTCTCTCTCTGTCTCTTTCTGCCCCTCCCTCACTCACGCTGTCTCTGTCTCTCTCAAAATAAATAAATAACCTTTTCTAAAAAATTAAAATTTGCCTAAAGTCACACCTCATAAATACAAAAGGCAAAATTTGAACTCAAGTGATCTAACTCCAGGACAGATGCTGTTAGAATTAAAGGTAACTGACAGTAAATCTAAATTAAATAATTAACTATTTTCAATTATCTGAATTTTTCTTTACTAACTTATATACTTCCCATAGAATTTTATCTTTAACATTCCAGAATATTCCAGTTAGATATTCCAGATACTCATTTTATCCAAGCTTAGTCAAAGGACTTGCTATCTTTTTCCTTCCCTTCTACCTCTAGGGTTGAAGGTGTCTAATTACTGGTTAACAACTATTAAGAAGAAAAGAAAAGAACAACGAAAAGAAAAGAAAAAGAAAGAGAAAAAAGGAGAGCAGCCAACCCTCTAACCAAGCCATTTGACTCTCATTCTGAACAGTTTGACAACAAAATTGGTTGTGGAAGTAGTTAAAGACACTGGCACACAAAGCTGAGAGGTTCACTGTAGTTTTATATGATAAATTTCCTAACAAATATTTGTTTGTTGCTACTATCCATCTTTTCCCTAGCTTGCTTTTCTTGGTTAGTCTAGATGGTCAACATTTAATTATATTCTTATACAGACAATTGTGAGATAAAATAAAGGTGTCACTGCCCATTCATTTCAAGATCCAGAGAAATGTGAGATCCAATTTCAACCTTCCAGCTCTTACCAAAAAGGCCACACCAGAAGCATCAGATACAACTGCAGCTGTCTCATCACAAAAGGTGTTGAGGACAGTCTTGAGAAAAAAATGAAATGAGGTACTTGAGCAGTATATATTTAACACATGGTCCATCTAGAGCTCATTTCAGGGAATACCAAGTAACTTAGATATCCTCTTAAAATCTGACTACCATATAACATTATATATACCCTGACTTCTGGGGGAAAGAAATAGAAAAAACTCATACACAAGGACCTACATTTTTATAAGTTGTAATTGAATGTGAAAGCTGAGGCAGGGTTTTCACCACTAACCCAAATGTCCACATTTTTTGTATACACCAAACAGTCTAGTTGCAT